>NC_051862.1:26679229-26969229 GCF_015732765.1 Culex quinquefasciatus | reverse complement strand
AAATGGGAACCAAACATTTATTTTTAGAAATAAATAAATTATTTTTTTGAAGGAAAATCCAAAAATTCAGCATTTCCCATCACTGTTTAAGAAAGAATGATTCTTTCCCTTAGGCAAGACGTAAAGTGATACTTCAGGAGATGTGAGCTTATTTGCTTTTGGCGTGCTTTGGGAAATCTTGGTTAGAGTGCTAATTTCCGCAAGACAGACAGAAGACGGTAAGCAGCTCCAGATATTGCTTGTTTTGTTGGAGTCTGCCTGGGATAATGAAACAGAGCATCAAATAACAATGAACTCGGGGTTGTATTCAGATTTCTGTTTATGATGTTTTTTTTTTTAATTTATCATTTAAGATGTTTTGCCCCAAATTTTACATTAATGCAATTTTGATATAAAACTCCTTCAAACTTCATCCCTGCCCTCCACGGAATCACTTCCCGCGGCAACATTGCTGCTAGTTGTTGGCAGATAAATTCCCCGGGAAGTTTTGGTGTGTACACATCTTCAATCATCCCCCAACCTGGCTGCCATCATCAGGTTTGACGCGCGCCTCAAGCTCCGTTTGGCTCCCACCAGGCTAACGTTTCACTAATTTTATGCAAATATTTTCCCGCAAACACAGGACGTCGTGGTATCTTTGAAAGTTAGTGCAAATCTTCTGAGTTGATTAAATTGAATGATATCATTTGATGAAAAAGTTTAAGAAATGGGGCGTTCCTCACTCCAAGAAACGAAAGCGTTAATTGCCAGCAGTTTTCCAAATCTCAAAAAGGGACACCCTGTGGCTCCATTTAGCAAATGCATTTGCTCATTATTTAAGCAGAAGGGACTAAGAAAGGAGGCGGATAAAAAGGAAACAAGGGAGAAATATTTACATTAATTCAGTGACTCAATGTTATGAGCTGTTTCTTGTCTGTTTTGAGACACTGTTGAGTGGAGTACAGTGTAGTACTGATTTTGTAAACTTTTCTTATCAAATTATTCGCTCTACAGCATTGCCTTGGCGTTCTTATTGCGAAATTCCAACTCGAAACTTGGTGTCCGATGGCTTGACTGTTGAGACAATTGCAAACCTCTTTTAACGCCTAAGCTCCCATCCACACCGGGATTCAAACTGACAACCTTTGGATTGTGAGTTCAACTGCCGACCAGCGACTAAACCGAGACAAGTTTATTTATGATTTATTTAGTTATTCATATGTATTCGTTTAATGTTATTTTTTATTTTTAAATAAATTTATTTATTTATTCTTCATGTAAGAATAAATCATTTCGCATAATTTGAAAAGATGAGATTTTTTTACATTTATGGATATTACGACTTTGTTGATCGATGATCGAGTCGTACATCTCAAAGGAATTAAAACATTTAGGGGAAAGTGGGGCAAGTGTAACAAGCTAAGGAAATGCTGGTTATAACCCATTAAAAACGTTAAAAAATCGGTCGGATTTTTAAGAATAATCTTATTCTAGGTCTTGACTGAGACTTTGATAGAACAAGTTTTTTTTTTTAAATCTGTTTTTTAATGTACAAAATTGATTTTAAAATTTTTGATTTTTCGTACGTTTTACTCAACTAGTGGGGCAAGACGAACAACCCGTTGGGGCAAGAGGAACAATGCATGAAAAAACAGGCTAATTTACTAACAATTTAACTATCATTACTTAGATACATCAAATTAGGATGTATTTGAAACGTTTCTTTCATTTTTAGATTAAAAAAAAATTTAACTAAAAATTTGACCGTTTTTACGAAAAAAAATATTACTTAGATAATACAATTTTTTAAACAATTGTTTATCAGTTTTAAAGAAATTTTATGTATTTTTTTCACAATAAAATATGTTGCTGCAGCAATTCGTATTTTTTCATACTTAAAATCCATATGGTACACTTGCCCCAACTGACCAAGATTTTTTAAAAGCTCTCAACAAAAATAAGTAAAAGATAAATCATACTTTGTAATAGGTGCAAGTCATTGGTAGGGACACTACTGCTATAGGAAAAATAGCATTTTGATAAAATGCCTTTAATTTGATATTCTATATTTCATAAGTCCTTCTTTTATCATCGTTGATTGGAAGGCACGCCGCCGGTTTAGTTCGTTTAAGTTATAGTTTTAATTTCATTACAATCGGTCACGTGGCGTACTGTTTTCTTTTCGTTTATATTCGTTGATTGTAATAATTTATTCCAACTGGCTGTTTTAGTATTAACTCATCAAACTATCGATTTTATGAAGGGTAAAGCGTCTTTTACTTACTATTTTTGAAATTTGCTCACCTTACCTAAATTTTACCTAAATTCGCAAATCCATAACTCCAGTACCAACATTTGCACCACCCTAATCTCTAGCCCAATAGAAAATCATTTTATTAATTTAGCCATTATTGATAAAATTTTAACGCAAAATACCAGGATTTCTCCCGTGTACATTTTCATCCTTATGAAAAATCTTCATCATAACCGGGGAAATTCTCTTGACCTTCGTATTTTTTTCAATATTTATAATTTTGATGAATCTTATGTGAAAAGAAGCCATTTTTCAAGATTAATTTTTAAAAGTTTTAACCAGAGTTCGGAAACTCACTCACGAGTTACTCTACCATGAGGAAAATCTAAGTTACCTGCGAGTAAATTACTCAACACTCTCGGGGAATTCCCAAAACAAAAATCCCGGGATTTTCCCTAAACCGGGAATTCCTGAATCCCGGGATTTTTGATATTTTGTCCCGGGAATTCCAGAAATTGAAAAAAATCATGTTAATGTTAATATTAAAGCATTAGCAAATTTGTGTTCGTATTATTGTAAGGGAAAATTATTAAAATTTTAGTTTACGGATCCACATGGGGCGAATTGGGACAGCAGTTTTTTTGATTTTTCTGGTTGGTTTCGGATAGAACAGACTCAGATCAACAAAATGTGTATATCCATTTCCAAATTTAAAAGCTTTAAGTGGTCTAAAAACTGCTGTCCCTATTCAGACTGTAGTCCCGATTCACCCCAGATTACGGTACACTAATTTTCAAATTTATTGCTCTAAAATATCCTGTACCTGTAATTCTAAACTTTTCTAAAATTTTACATTGAATGTTTTCATTTTATTTGCATTCGTTTCTTGTTTTTTGTTACATTTTCAATGATTTTTTTAGCTTTTTTAGTCATTTCATGTAAAAAGTTATGTTGTTTAGAATTTATGATTATTATTATGAAATAATTTGAATCACATTGGATTTAAAATTATGATTCATTAAAAATCCAAAGCATCACAAAGAACAAAAAACATTTTGTTTAACTTAAAACTGCCGTTCTTGTTCAGATTGAAGTAAATATTATCACCAATTAACAGTATTGAGCTCATTCCATGATTGTAAGCTTGAAAAACAAATTTTGTGAAAACATAGACTTTAAGACTGTTTAAAAAATTTCCCAGGATCCCGGGAATTCCCAAAATTTGAAAAAAATATTTTTCCAGTTTCCCGGGAAATTCAAAACTTGGTAAAATTGGACGCCTTATGTCAAACTAAATATAAAACAAAAGTGATAAAACAAGTCTGCACATTTTTTGATGAAGTTTGCAAATTACATGTTTCTTACGGTGATTTAATTTTCAATGATCATTTTTTTTACAATTTATAATTACTTTATAAAGGAAAAGCACTTGTGAAAAAAACAAAAAATCGGAGTGAGGTGTAACCTCTCAATAATTAAAATTTAGTGAAAACATTGTTTTTCCTGTGCCATCTAATAAGTCCTCATTTTTCAACTCGCAATATCTAGGAACCCGATCAGACGGTAATAACTAAATTCATGCCTTTTCAATAAAAAAATACTGTAAAAATAACAAAAAGTGTTATGGAATCTTCTTGAAAAATCGATTTATGCATAAGGGTTAAATAACAGTTTATGTTATTATAACAAAATTTGTAATTGGTCTGATATGGGTTGAGAGCCAAAACAACTTTGGAGTAACATTTTTTGTTATGGAAGAATACCTCCAACTATTATTGGGATGATCGGATTAGTTGTTAAAATAACAAAAAATAATAACAAAAATTTGTTCTAAGAATAACTTAAAATGTTATTAGTCTGTTATTACAATAACAATCCAATAACAAAAAATCATAACGACGAATAACAAATCTTGTTGTAAATAACATAAAATGTTATTGGCCTAGTATTTCCAAATATCAAAAAATGTTATTTCCAAGTTATTTCCGCCGGCTCGGGAAAACATTGATCGCTTTCAATGTCAACAAATGAAACATCTGTGAAATTTTCTGTGTTTCGTCTTAAAATATTATTCTATGTTTTTTCTTTCCCAAATGTTGGGGAGGTTTAAAAAACATATTTTAGACATTTTCAAAGGTTGGGCAAGATTTGTTTTACAGTGCACTTTATCAAAAAAATGTGTTGATTTTTTTCGGTAGCAAATTTGATTTTGCTTCTGAAAAAGATTTTTAACGTTGACAATGTTTTTGTTTTTTTTTTTACAAAAATCGATTTTTCTGCAAAATATCTATGTCTTGCAAAAGATGCAAAAGGTACTTAAACCTTAATAGCACAAAAAAGGCTAAAATTAAATCATGCTTATTTTGAGATTTTTGTGATGAAAAGTCAACCAAAAAAAATTGAATTTGATTGTCCGCGATTTAAATGTTCTAAAAAGTTCTGATTTTAACCGTCTCAAGATACAGAGTTTCGAATATCCATATTTTGTTTGGCCAAAAGAGGGTAACAAAATTGACTTTTTGGCGGGCATTCAGGGGTTTGTTTCGGTGGGCAGGCTGATCCCAAGTACCAAATATGAGCATAATTGGCGTTAACAAGAGATGGCGCTTTACATTTGAATTTCAAATGGGATTTAACCCGTAAAAAGGATTTTTTTTCAAAATTGACAATTTCTTATACACTTTTGCCACTGAAGCGTTTATTTTCAACATTACATTTTGGTTAATTTAAAAATCTGAATCATTTTTGTTTGGATTTAATATTCAAAGTTTCGCATTTGAGTTACTTAAATTTTATTTTTCATTTATTTTGAGGCTTAAATAGTCTTTTTTCTCTTTTTCATTGTTTTGAAAAATGTGTTTGTTATGGTCAATTTTGGCTACGTTTTGGACAAACAAACCTAGAACATACCTGATAGTTTTGGTCATAATATGTTAATACTTAAGTTTTGTTAGGTTCTTGACTATAATTTTTATTATTTTTTTTTTAATAATTTGCTTTTAAGATTACTTTTTTTAATCAATTTGATTTGCGACTCTATCAAACTTTCAAATTTGAAGTGAATTATTTCCAAAAAAAAAGTTTTAAATAAGTTTTTCTTCTAAACCTGTTCACAATATCCGTTCATTCCTGTGACCGAACTTCACAGCCTCCCATAAATTAACTTCCACCGACACCCGAGTGCTCTCAGTTCAGTCCATGCTCTTGACCCGTAGAATGCGGGGGAGTGCGGAATTCCTACGCCGGCTCTCGACGTCGTGGTATTAAGAAATGGATCCCTGCCCCCCTCCGTAAAATTAGACTCGGCTGCTAATCTGACAAGTCCTCTTTTTTCTATCAAAGGATCCTCGTAACGTTTTTTTTTTGTTGCTTCTTTTGTGGGGCAGTCATTACCCAAATTCGAGGGTGGAGGGTCGAATTAGCATTTTTAGTGGCGACGAGTTTTATTTTGGCCACTTTGGTGGGACAATAAATTGACAATAAATGGAATTTGAAAGACTGTGAGGCACTGAAATTAAGTGGATTTGAACTTAATTTTTGTGTGGAGAAATAACACGATTCACGAGCATCTTTTGTCTGTAACAACCTGAAGTGAATTTCAATTTCTAAATTAGTTAAGGAAGTTTTCTGTAATCTGATAACTTTCCATCGATTCAAAAATCAATTGCCTATCTGTTCCCAATTCCACATTTTCAATATCTTTCCCCCGATACTGTTGATTGCAGCAAATTCAATTACCATTACCATCACTTCTATACAAACAAAGTCACCAACACCCATTCGAAACCGTTCTATTTGCCAAAGTTTCTAATTCACTTTCCAACTTTTCCCTCCCAAGGAAAGCTGCCAAGATAAAGTGCGAAACTTTTCCTGGAAGACTCAACCTGTTGCCAAAAGCCGTTCATTTCCCCTTTTCCTCACCACGATTTTCCCACCCACCACAACAAAAAAAAAAAGCCCCTTCAAATTTCACTCGATTTATGTGGAAAAGCTTGCAACCACACACACACACACACTGATTCTCGCTTTGGCAGAAAAAAGTTTTCCCGCGTGTTTTCCACACCGAAAGCCACAAACCTAGAGGAAAAAATAAAACGAGGAAAACATTCGCCGGGCACAAAGCAAACAACATTAGAGAGAAAGAGCGCTCAGCTGCTGGCTCTGGGAAGTGAAATTGCTTCCAAATTGCCACCACAGCTCGTTGGCTCATTTTTTTTTCGCTTTTTTGCCTCGGAAGCTTGGAGTTCTTGGAAATTATTGAAGGAAAAAAACTCGTGAGGGTTTAGCTTTCTGGTGTAAGGATTGGCTGGCTTGGCTTCACTTTCACAAATGCATCCAAAGAAAGAAAGAAAGTCTCGCATTTCTGCAATTCCAGCTACACCAATCACTGGCGAGATTCTTTTGAGGAGACGGGTTGTTAAAAGGAACTGATGTTGAGTAACTTCAAGGCATCCTATGATTTTTTTTTAATTTCAATATTTATTTAAAATTGATTTGATTTTTCAAAGGTGAAATACATTTAATTCAATAATGTTAAGTTTATATACAAAATAATAACACGGAAAAAAAATCAATTCTCGAAATCGTGAATTAAATTCACGAATGCGAGAATCACGAAGGAATATATTCACGTTTATGGTGCAAATGCACCATACTCATGAATTAATTCCTTCGTGGTGCTCACATTCGTGAACTTAATTCACGTTTACGAGAATTGATTTTTTTCTGTGAAGGCTGGTACAAATTTCATTTAAGTTTTTGTCTCCCCCCTTTTCAAAATTGGCCCGACAAATCTGGGGGCAAAAAAAAAATATTTTCGAAAAACTTCAAAATTTCAATGAAAATTTTAGTACAATCAGTTGAAATCAAATTAAAATGCGTTTCCCTGCGTTTAGAATCACTTTTGGCATGTTTGAGTTGATTTTAAAAATCTTTTGAATTTTGAAGAGTTACGATGTTTAAGTTTTTTTTCCGCTAAAATGTTTGTTTTTGTCAAATCCTTCAACTAGTGAACTAGTGTAAAATGCATTACAAAACAGTTTTTCCATGCAAATGCAAAAACTATGGCTTGATATTTCTTTATTTATATTTTTATATTTTTTGCCCTCCGCTCCTTGACCTCGGCCAGAGCCGAGGGACAAAAAATTTGATTTTTTTTTGCATTGGCCTAATACAAGATAAAAAAAAAACAGCGATTTAAACAAACTACATTTGCTATTTTATTCAGCTTTTGATAATTACGCCACTTTGAAATGTTTGTATGGTTTTAAAGATATTAATTATAATGTTTTCCAAAAGGTCAGAAAATTCCACGAATGTTTCATATTTTAAAATTGACAATCAGATTATTAGTAACTGAGATATCGACATTAGAAAATGGTGGGTTGTTTGAATGAGACTTAGAAAACATCAATTTTTCTGTTTTTAAATCTTTGCATGGCCATTTCTCAGCAATTAAGGGTCGTAACAACAAAGTTCAAAAAAGCAAAATATAGAGGATTTCCTCAGCTTTTCAAATTTTTTTTTTCAAAAGTTGACAAACATGAGCACTTATTTCAAAAAATGAATAACTGTGACTATTTTCAAAAAAAGTTACCTAAAAATTGCTATAACTTGAAAATGGCGCACTTTATTAAAATTTCACTTAAGTACATTTTGATTGAAAATTTGATTTAACATCGAAAATTTGAGTTGAAAAAAAATTTGCGACCAATATTTCGATTTTTTTAAATAATCAGTATTGATCAAAAAATTCATAACTCGGTCATAGATTTTTTGCACATTCTGGAAATTTCTGGAAAATTGGCAACTTCAAGTCCCCTGAAACAAACAAAAAAATAAATAAAAAAAAATTGTTTATTTTTGCAAATCAAGTTTTAGTGACTAAAAGTTAAATTAAAAATCACAAAAAAAAATTTTACCGTGTATCATTTTTTCAGTGTAGTCCTACAATTTTGCCGAAGACACCAAATCGTTCAAAAAATTTCTTCGAAAGATGCAGATTTTTGAATTTTCATGAATCATTTTTGTATGGACAGCTGCCAGATTTGTATGGACAAACTAATGATGCAAAATGGCTTCTTTGGGCATACCGAAGGCACCGAAAAAGTTTCAGCCGGATTAAAAAATATAAAAATTAAAATTGCCAAAAAAGACCAATTTCGTAGATAATTGCTCTATTTCTTTTAATATCTTGATTTTTATCATTATATTGCTGCAATGTTGAAAAAAAAAAAAATTATTTCAAGTAAACGTACCGTCATCAGGACTCCTTCAGGAGTGACATTGGGTCTTGATTTGGTTTAGGGAGTGAGCTTGGGTCATACAAAAATGCTAGAATTTATATGACCCCTGATGACGGTAGTGTAGGTATTATTTGCATTTTAAAATTTTGTATAGTCTATAAGTTAACCCTCTACTGTTCAATTTTTTTCCGAAATTTTTTATTTTTCCCGTGTTTAGGACGGCATTTTGAGCAACTTTTGTTCTACGAAAAACTTGTCTTCTCTTGTTTTATGTTTTTCTTGTTTTATTTTTAGTACTATAATTTGCTATTATCTTGTTTAGTTTATGTTTGTTTTTTTTGTTGTAGTATTTGGCATATTCTACCACCAAATTATTAAAATGTGTAGAGGCATAGTTTGGGACACTACAAAACTTACTGCATACTTGTTTTTTTTTAAGTATAGAAAATGTTAGTAAAAAACACAGCCAAAGTTGACCTATCAAAAAATGACATTTTTAAAATATTTTCAAAGTCACATGAAACCAGTAAAACTTCCAACCATAAAGTTTTCTTAAATTTCAAGAGTTCTTCTTTTTAATGATTTTTCAAGATCAAAAATTGATTTTTGGCGATTTTTTAGATCGAAGCCCGTCGAAAAGTGGAGTTGAGTTGTAGAGGGTTAAGCATTTTTTTTAGACAAAACGAATTTGCAAGTCTGTTTTGATAATTGTTCGAAATGGCTTATTTATTGTCCGTTTCTCTCGAAGGTACACGCCGCGCGGCATTTCAGAATGTGCCGCAGACACTGTTGCCAGCTATTTTATGCATTTTTGTCGCAATAAAAAACATTCCCGGCAACAATGCCATGCAATTCGAAGAAGAAGATCAACAAAAACAAAACGCACAGCATGGGATTAGACAGCGCGCATTTGCCGAAAGTGTTGCGCGTCGTTTCGAGGCTGGTATACCGCGTGTCCTTTTCGACACTGTTTTAAAAAACAATCATTTCTTTGAATATCTTGGACAAAAGATTTTCTTTGGATTTGAAAAAAAAATTGTATGTGATTCGTTACAAATCAGAATCGTCATATTTAACTCGTGCTGAAAAAAAGATAACAGTTGACATTTAGGTTTGAAGAAGAACTTATTTTGATGTTTTCAAATGGATAACGTAAGATATTAGAATATTTTCAACAGTTCCATTGTGCACAACCATTTCTTTTCCTGACGTTCTCAAGTAACAAAACGGCATAATTTCAATCGCGAGAAATAATAGTACTTAAAAGAACTTTTTTACAATACCGCTGTGAAATTGTTAATTTATCCTGTCCTTCTGGAGAAACGAAACTGCCTACTGAGCAAGTCTCTACGAAATCCGTCTTTTTTTAGAATTTTAATTTTTGTATTTTTTAAACCGACTGAAACTTTTTTGGTGCCTTCGGTATGCCCAAAGAAGCCATTTTGCATCATTAGTTTGTCCAAATAATTTTCCATACAAATTTGGCAGCTGTCCATACAAAAATGATGTGTTAAAATTCAAAAATCTGTATCTTTTGAAGGAATTGTTTAACCGATTTGGTGTCTTCGGCAAAGTTGTAGGTATAGATAAGAACTACACTGAAAAAAAATATACAAGGTTAAAAAAATTGTGATTTTTAATTTAACTTTTCGTCACTACAACTTGATTTGTCAAAAACACTATTTTATTTTATTTTTTATATGTTTTAAGGAACACCAAATGCCAACTTTTCAAAAATTTCCAGGTTGTGCAAAAAATCTTTAAACGAGTTAAGAATTTTTGCATCAATACTGATTTTTTCAAAAAAAACGAAATATTTGTCGTCAAAATTTTTAACTTCATTTTTAGATGTTAAACCAAATTTGCAATCAAAAAGTACTTTAGTGAAATTTTGATAAAGTGCACCGTTTACAAGTTAAATCTATTTCTAGGTGACTTTTTTGAAAATAGTCGCCGTTTTTAATTTTTTTTTAAATTAGTGCACATGTTTGCCCACTTTTGAAAAAAACATATTTTTGAAAAGCTGAGAAAATTCTCTATATTTTGCTTTATTGAACTTTGTTGATACGACCCGAGCAGACGGAAATAACTTGGGAATAACATGTTTTGGTATTTGAAAATACTAGGCCAATAACATTTGATGTTATTTATAACAAGATTTGTTATTCGCTGCAATGATTTTCATGTCATTGGATTGTTTTTGTAATAACAAACTAATAACATTTGAAGTTGTTCTTCGAACAAATCTTTGTTATTATTTTTTGTTATTTTAATCCAATAACAGTTAGAGGTATTCTTCCATAAAAAATGTTATTCCCAAGTTGTTTTGTCTTTCAACCAATATCAGACCAAAAACAAATTTGGTTATGATAACATAAACTGCTATAAAATTCTTATGCAAAGATTGATTTTTCAATAATATTCCATAACATTTTCTGTTATTTTAACAGTATTTGTTATTGAAATGGCATGAATTTTGTTATTACCGTCTGCCCGGGAAGAAAAATTATCAGTTTTTTTTTTAAATTTAAACAATCATAATAGTAGATTAATGATTGTTCAAATGAAAAAAATGATAACTTTTCTAAACGAATGACCATAATTTAAAAATACTTTTTGCAATTCTGTTGTGGAACTAACTACCTTTTCTGTCATTCGCGCATGACGAAAGGGCCTACTTTTCTCTACTAAAAATAAATGTTTCGAAAAGTGTTACTTTTCGACACAAGTGCTGAAAAGTATAACCGAAATGGGTGCTGAAAAGTTGAAATTTTCAGCACTTGTGCCAAAAAGTTATACTTTACAATATTGTTTTGATTTTATCGATGAATTGACTAAACACATAGACAATTGACTTGAAATTCCATTCAAAGGGTGTTTTTCGGAATTGCCAAAAAATGTTGTATGAAACTGGTTGCAAAACTTGATTTTTTCAGCACTTGTCGTATTTATGCAGCTCGGTAAATCTTGTTGGATAAATGAACGACTTGTCCTGAGAAAAACTTCTTTTTGCAACTTCTTGCATAAACTACTATTTTAAATAATGTACGTACCTTCTCAACCAGCACAAAGCTCCGGCCCAATCAAAGAAAATCAAAATGCTTTCTCGACATTTTTCTTCGCAAGAAGTTCTTAGCCATGTTCTTAGCCGTGCACGTGCAGCCTTTCAGAATTTTTCCAACCATTGTGTGCAGCGCCTTAAAATAAAGCAGAATAATAAAGCTGTCGGCTTTTTCATGGTTTCGAAGAAAGCGAGGAACGAAAAAGCCGGGTGACGTCTGTAAAATTGCTTAATTTCATTTTTTTTAATAACCAATGACGGAAAAAGTGGCAGTGAAAAGTTTTTTTCAATTTCAACCTGGTTGGAAATTATGAGCCTAACATGAAAGATTAAAGAAGCAGGTTGTGTTCAGTTTCGTGGAAATAAGGTCAAATTTATTTCCCCAAAACGATTTCAGATTTGTTGTTCTACAAACAAATCAATAACTCAATGCTGAAAAGTCATTAATTTGCAGCAAAGCTAATACAAAAGTTTGCTGTTGATTTAAGCTTCCCGGGTAAAATTTTCACAAATCGTTTCGTTTTCCTCCCTCCGGTAGCGTCGTTTTCCAGTGTGAACCCGTTTAAAGTTTTAAAACGATCCGGGCAGCATTAAATCTCGTAATTCATTTTGCTTCCCCCAGCGAGAGGCACACGGAGCTGACAAGACAAAGGTTGCATTAAGATGGAAAAAGGCCATTTTTCACCCCTAGCAGGGGGATCCCCCGTCATGCTGAGACACACTGTGGCAGGGGAGGGGGATGAAATCTCACTTCCTGGGGGCTCTACTCGAAAACAAAGTGAAAAAAGGATTTAAAGCATAAATATTTATTAAGTGAAGCAAATTATTCTTGGAGATTTCGGTTTCCTGGGGAGGGTTCAGAGGAAGCTTTTGATGGAGTGAATTTAATTATTCAGAGATAATCTGTTTTTTTTTTGTTGAGAATTTCTCATTACAAAAATGGGTAAAATTCTTTGAAACTGGTTAGAAAAAAAATCAGAAATAGACTAGCACAATTTGGAAAAAGCTCACCTGACTGACTTTATTTCCACGTGGAAAGTTTCCAATCGGTCTTGGTCCTAAGATAGAACAAACTTTCTCGTCCATCTTCTTCGAGGAAAAAAATGTATGTATATCGTTCAAGATGTATTTCTTGCAGCCCCATCAGATTCTGTCTAAACACGAACTTGCACAAACTTTGCCTTTTTGGTTAAACGATTCTGGAAACAATTCAAGAAGTTGATCAAATTTTAAAAGCTTCCCACTGCAAGCTTTAAACATTCGATTTTATGGTTTCCTGACCAACTTTCAAGCGCGTAATTTCGGGGAAATTTCCTCCCACTTTGGCCACAGGGACTGGAACGCAAAAATTAAGCTAATATTTTACTTCGATGAGCTTCTTTTTTTTCAGCGCTCTTCTTTTTCTTCCCTGGAAAAGTGTTTTCCCCCCAGGTGGTAGGCAGGAAAATCAACACTTTTTCCCCGGCAGCAGTCTGCTGCTCGAAAGCTCCAACTTTGGCCTGACTACTTGGAAAGGTAATCTTGTTTCTTTATGGAAAAAAAACAGAATAAAAACGTAGGGAGGGTTGGAAATCTGTTTACAAAATACACACCGAGTGTACGTTTCCGCAGGGGAGAAATTCGAAAACATGATTTAGATTCGGTGGGGGGGTGTGTGTGTGTAAGCTGTTGCTTGCTGGTTTGATTTGTAGGTTGTAAGCTTGGGAAAACAAGGTGGAAAATTTGCAGGCAGATTGGCAGGTGAACAAACGTGGGAGGTTGTGGGTTTGGGAGGGATTTGAACAGCTGTTTAGGTTATGAAGTCTGCCGTTGTTGGAATTTCTTGGTGATTAACTTTTCATCTCAAGAGAAATTTAGAATTAAATTTAATTTGAAATGAAAAAAAAAATGGTTTGAACCTGGCAGAAACCACATCTGAAAAATTTACAGACTTTCAACTAAGTTGAAAAAATCATTAAATCCCGGGCAGACGGTAATAACAAAATTCATGCCATTTCAATAACAAATTCTGTTAAAATAACAAAAAATGTTATGGATTCTTCTTGAAAAAATTATTTTTGCATAAGAGTTGAATAACAGTTTATGTTATCATAACAAAATTTGTTATTGGTCTGATATTGATTGAAAGCAAACACAACCTGGGAATAATATTTTTTGTTTTGGAAGAATAACTCAAAATGTTATTGGGATGATCGGATTAGTTGTTAAAATAACAAAAAATAATAACAAAGATTTGTTCGAAGAATAACTAAAAATGTTATAAGTCTGTTATTACAATAACAGTCCAATAACAAAAAAAATACAACGGCGAATAACAAAACTTGTTATAAATAACGTAAAATGTTATTGGCCTAGTATTTTCAAATATCAAAAAGTGTTATTCCAAAGTTATTACCGTCTGCTCGGGATATTTACGAAAATAGAAATGATGTCCCCAATAAAGTAAAACTAATACCTTTCTTAGGTAAGAAAGGCAAAAAACATCGAATTAGGTTATGATGAACCAAATACCATTTTATTTAATAAAATCAAATATAAAATAAAAAATTTTATAAGATAAAGCTGGTACAAATATTTGTATAAGTTTTTGTCAGCCTTCTCCCCCCGAGCTGAAAAATCAGGAAGCAAAAACATATTTTTTTCAGAAGGCTTCAAAATTTCAATGGAAATTTAAATGCAATCAGCTGAATTCAATTTAAAATCCTTTCCCCTGCGTTTTGAATCTCTATTAGCATGTTTGGGTTTATTCAAAAATCTTTTGATTTTTTGAAAATTTTGGATGTACAATACCGAAAAAAGATTTTTTCGCAAACTTTTTTGATTGGTTGAATTTTACATTTTTTTGAAAACTAATGATTGCAAATCTTCAAATCTTTTAAATCTTCAAATCTTCAAATCTTCAAATCTTTAAATCTTCAAATTTTAAAACCTTCAAATCTTCAAATCTTCAAATCTTCAAATCTTCAAATCTTCAAATCTTCAAATCTTCAAATCTTCAAAACTTCAAATCTTCAAATCTTCAAATCTTCAAATCTTCAAATCTTCAAATCTTCAAATCTTCAAATCTTCAAATCTTCAAATCTTCAAATCTTCAAATCTTCAAATATTCAAATCTTCAAATCTTCAAATCTTCAAATCTTCAAATCTTCAAATCTTCAAATCTTCAAATCTTCAAATCTTCAAATCTTCAAATCTTCAAATCTTCAAATCTTCAAATCTTCAAATCTTCAAATCTTCAAATCTTCAAATCTTCAAATCTTCAAATCTTCAAATCTTCAAATCTTCAAATCTTCAAATCTTCAAATCTTCAAATCTTCAAATCTTCAAATCTTCAAAACTTCAAATCTTCAAGTCTCCAAATCTTCAAATCTTCAAATCTTCAAATCTTCAAATCTTCAAATCTTCAAATCTTCAAATCTTCAAATCTTCAAATCTTCAAATCTTCAAATCTTCAAATCTTCAAATCTTCAAATCTTCAAATCTTCAAATCTTCAAATCTTCAAATCTTCAAATCTTCAAATCTTCAAATCTTCAAATCTTCAAATCTTCAAATCTTCAAATCTTCAAAACTTCAAGTCTTCAAATTTTGTTTCACTTTCATCCCTTCGAAATCGACTTAAAATATCAAGGGGCAGAAGACATTTAAAAAAAAACTTGTGAATTTCGATAGAAATTTATGTGCAATCAACTGAAATCAATTTAAAATGCTTTCCTTTGCTTTAAGAATCATTTAAAGCATGTGCTGGGTTATAAAAAAAGAATCTTCGATGTAGAATTTTTTGTCGTCATATTTTTTGATTTTTTTTTTTTGCATTGACATTGTATTTCAAATCAATTTCTCCAACGTTTGAAAGTTACAATCGTTTCCTACCCTAATTAGATAAATTGATAAATTGATAAATTGATAAATTGATAAATTGATAAATTGATAAATTGATAAATTGATAAATTGATAAATTGATAAATTGATAAAATGATAAATTGATAAATTGATAAATTGATAAATTGATAAATTGATAAATTGATAAATTGATAAATTGATAAATTGATAAATTGATAAATTGATAAATTGATAAATTGATAAATTGATAAATTGATAAATTGATAAATTGATAAATTGATAAATTGATAAATTGATAAATTGATAAATTGATAAATTGATAAATTGATAAATTGATAAATTGATAAATTGATAAATTGATAAATTGATAAATTGATAAATTGATAAATTGATAAATTGATAAATTGATAAATTGATAAATTGATAAATTGATAAATTGATAAATTGATAAATTGATAAATTGATAAATTGATAAATTGATAAATTGATAAATTGATAAATTGATAAATTGATAAATTGATAAATTGATAAATTGATAAATTGATAAATTGATAAATTGATAAATTGATAAATTGATAAATTGATAAATTGATAAATTGATAAATTGATAAATTGATAAATTGATAAATTGATAAATTGATAAATTGATAAATTGATAAATTGATAAATTGATAAATTGATAAATTGATAAATTGATAAATTGATAAATTGATAAATTGATAAATTGATAAATTGATAAATTGATAAATTGATAAATTGATAAATTGATAAATTGATAAATTGATAAATTGATAAATTGATAAATTGATAAATTGATAAATTGATAAATTGATAAATTGATAAATTGATAAATTGATAAATTGATAAATTGATAAATTGATAAATTGATAAATTGATAAATTGATAAATTGATAAATTGATAAATCATCTTTTGAGTGGATTTAACAAATATGCTTTAATATAAGTTTTTGTGATTTTCTACATGTATGTTACCCCTTTAAGCCGCTTTTACTCCAATATCTGAAAATGTAGCAACTCCAACTTCGACTCCGACGCCACTAGGACTTCGAATTTCAAAATTCAAAATATTCTCAAAATTGATTTAAAAAAATATTCATGATGTTATGAGATCATTAAAAACACATAGAAATTTTAATATACATATATTTTTCCCCAAACTGGATCAAAATATGAATTTTTTTTTACAGTGAACGTAATAAAACTTTGCATTTTTTTTTTAAATAGCTTCTTGAATTTCTTTTGACATTTATCTACCGATTTTATTATGATTACAAGCCATTTTATGGGGTAATTTTTACGGTTTTAGACTATATATTTTATTGTTATCGAAGTTAACCTGATTAACGTTAATCGATATTTCATAATGAAACCAACTGCAAGATCTTAAAGACAAAATCATACAATCTCTTGCAATTTCACTTCATACTCTGCTTTCATTCATTGATAACTACTCGCCTAATCCCACCCTCATCTCCTTCACTTTGGTCAGCCATCTCTGTTACTCTGGGAGAGCTCCCCACTGCTGTGCGAACAAATTGATTTGCAGACCTCCTGCCGAGGCTCCGAGGCGGACACAAGCTTCCTGTTGCTTTCGGCCCGCCAAAGGGATTAAACCCGGAATTGATCTTGAACTGGGGTTTTCGGGGTTTTTTTCACTATTGATAAATTTGTTTTTTTTTTTGTTTTCTATGAATCGAAATGTCGTAAGCAGTTTACAGAAGTATTAAATTAACAGAAATTTGTTAATTAAATATTGAGTTTTTAATTGTGCTTTTTTAACTAAAAAATCTGAAATACCCATTGGCCGGCAGTGAAATTATAGAAATGTTTACTTTGTATTTAACATAACATTGTTACATGAACTTCATATTTTTGGTCACTGTGCTTTTTCCGCGAATCGGATTGCGCAATTCACAAATGAGGTTGGTTCTGCTGGTAGTTTCGGCTGTGGCGGCATTGAATGCGAAGGCCTTTGGATGTAAAAGCAATCCCCTAGCATCTGCGTGAATCTCCCTGTGGTCTTCGTGGATCGACGAAGGTCGTCGATGATTACGACTTACTGCTAGGAAGAAGCTGAAGAAGAAGCAAATCGAACGGCGAATTAATTAATGAATAATTGGATCGGATGGAGCCACCAGGGAGGACCACGGGTTCAGGGACAAAGGGCCAGCGCAGGATCCGGAGTGGGACGTTAACCCGGGTGGTGCTGATTGAAAAAGGGTGGATCTGGCCAAAGGGTCGATAATGGGCTGATGGCTGGCCTGGCGGCCATTTATCAGGGCATTAGAAGCGTTTTGACAGCTTTGGTTGTTGGGTTGGGCAGTTGGAGAAATTTTGATAAGAAAATGGAATTGTCAGGGTCGGTGGGATTTGGTTATGATTATGGCAGAATTGGATGTTTATGTATTTTTTTCACGTTCATTTCTCGGCACTGACTGAATGACTTTTGCCTGGGTTTGTACCAATCGAGCCGGTTTGGAGTCCCATAAGTCCATTTCAAAAATCTCAAAGTTTGGAAAGGTCATTTAAAAGTTTTGCTAAAAAAAATATTTTGGATAGAAAGAGTGTGAATTTTGAGAATAAACACTGCACATTTTCCAGTTTAAAAAGCATTCCAAAGCCGTCTCGTAAAAAAACTCGCTCAATTAGCGTGCCAGTTGTGCCTGCAAATGAGGCAGCAAAATGCAAACACAGTCTGCTGTTTTTCCCACCGGGGATGTGAAAATTCCAACTCACTGAGCGACTCTGGGCAACCAATGCCGAAAATAAAAATCCCTCGGCGCAAAAAAGGTGAGAGCTAAATTTGACCCGATTTTTTTCCTGTCCGCGTTCACTCAAGTCAGGGATAAAAAAGGATAATTTCTTGAATGCTGCAAGTCACGTGCCGGTGTCAGTGGGCGAAAACCAACTGTAAGAAAGTGGCAATCGTCATCTGGGGAAATTAAAATGAGCTTTGGATGGTGTTGCCGCCGTCCCCTGACGGGGAAAAGGGTAAATTAAGCTTTTAATGCGATTAAAATAAGTTTTGATTATTTTTTTTCTGGCTGGCTGGTATTTTCTTGCAGTTTATGTTAATTATTTTTTTTAAACTTTGCGGAGGTGTCGATTTCAAGACTTGTAACTTGCTAACATTTAGAGAACCAGTTAGAGTTTTGTGGTTGAAATTTGAAGTAGTGTGAGTAATTGCACCTTCGAGAAACCTTCCACATTCAACCATCATAATTACCCACCCTTAATCTTGCTTCCCGAATTTCCGCTTCACGATTGCGCCCACGCTATAAATTGTGGCAGCAATTTCTTGTCCATGCAATTCCGCGCCGAGGTTCTTGGAATCGTAACCACTCAAAAACTCGCAACGTTCCGGATTAAATCCATGCATCTTAATTAAAATCTAGCATGTTGCAAAAGAAGCAAAAGTAGCACAGTTAACAGATTTATGCAACTTCTACCTCTGAAGGCAGCTAGAATAGTTGGGACGATTACACTGTTTCGCACAAAATTCTTCTCTTGTATGTATATCTGAAAAACGATTAAAAAAACTGAAGTATTTCATCGCAGTGATGAGCTGAAAACTTAGCTATCATGACAAGTAACGACTTAAATTAATTGAAAGTTTATCGTTACAGCATTTTTTTCTCAACATAATATGAGATTTTATTTTTTAATTGAATTAAATTTTATATGAAAATCATCCTTTTGGCAGGGGAGATATCCGGGATTCGCGGATGGTGGAGATGTCCGGGAAGACGTCGCTGACCTGGGATAGAGCCTCAATCGCGCAGATGACGAGGAAATCTTGGCTGATTTGATGCGGCCGGATTGGCGGCTCCTAAGATCTTAGAAGCTACAGGTTGGGACACAATCCGGCTGTGTCTTTCGAAGATTTTAAGATTTGCTGATTCTTGGTGAGAGCTTTCCATCATTATTTGCTAAATGATTATGTTCCCTTATATTATTATACTATAAATTCAATAACCCTCCTACCCCTTCCTCACTTCCCCATTCCTTAATCCCATTTTGCCCAATTCCACTTCCCCCTAAAAATATAATTATCTGCCTAATTTACTCTAACACAACACACCTAACTGATCCGGAGCGTTTGGTACGGTATGTCCACGCATCCTTCCTACTCTGTAGATTCTGTGGAATGTGATCCGTTCACAGAATCCTCTCTGCGGTAAACACAACGCAGTAGGGCTGGCCGCTTTAATTTTTGTATTACATTTTCGGGTGATCTTGGATGTATTGCAATTATTAATATTGACAAGAAAAGTGCTTGGGGTGTAATCTAATCACAAGACTTTCCAGCATGCTTTCATCGGACTGGCTGCGTTTGTGTTAGATAAGATAAGATAAGAAGATATGAAAATCATCCTTTTGGCAGCAAATTCACAAAAAAACAGAAATAAGTTTAAGGAAATGTATGTAAAAACTTTTATGGTAATTTTTAAAATTATAAATTTGTAGAAAAGATTTTTTGCATTTGATGCTCTTTTTCTCTTCCAAGCGGTTTCCAGCATCATGTCAGACTGGTCACTAATCCGGAATTACTCGGAGTTTGAGCAAATAATTCTGTAGTTCCGGATTTACTGAGTAATTCCACAATAATCCTGGTAATTCCTAATAATCTCAGTAATCCTGGTGATTCCATGATTCTTTTGTGTGAAAACATACTTCAGAAAATAATAAAATAATAAAAAATAATTTCGATAAACCTTTTATAATTCAATTTTTTGCCTATTAATTTTCATGTACGAAACCAATTTTTTTTATTCATATCTTATTTTTATTAGGTCCTATTAAGTGCTGTGACCAGGTTGGGACCGAATCATTTAACTGACGAGGGTTACTTGGTCGAAGTGGGTCTAGCAGGTCTTGAACCTGCAAATGTACTCGGAGAAAACCCAAGTTTATACAGTATGTAAAAAAGTATTTACACCCCTTTAGCACTATGCAAATTTTGTGATAAGACATGTTAACAAGTTAAAGTTTGACAGAAACCTGGTACTACTTTTTGTTCAGAAACTCTTGCCGAACATTTTGCTATAAAAAGCTCATGAAAAGATGATTTCCATAAAAAGTTATAAAACAAATACTATTAAAGAAATAAAAAAAGGTGCAAAAAAAGTTTGTACACCTTTCGAAAAATTAACATAAATAATGTCATTTGTTGACAAATCACAACAAATCCAGTCTCCCAACTCCAAATAGGCATCCTTGACTGATTAAAAAAATAATTTGGATTGAATATAAAGTTTACTAAATACTCAGTATAAAAGTTAATATAACTCTGGAAATTCTATATCCGTAGCTAGTACGGAAGCACAGCTTAAATTTTTTTGTTTAAGCTGTCTAAAAAAACAAAAATGGTAATAATTTATATAAAATTTTAGATAACTTTAGACTTGCATGTTTCATATAAAAAATATTTTGCAAATTATCTTCAAGTAACAACCGCGAACTGGGAAAATCTGAACTACAGTCTGAATAAGTAGAGAAGATAAGAGAGCAATAAATTCAGAAATCGGAGTACAAATTGTATTGTTCTGTTCTTTTTAAACCGAAATCAATCATATAAATCATAACACCATAAATAATTTTGTAGAAATAACGGTTTAAACAGTTGCCTATTTTCTATTTATTTTTAACAATATTTTTACTGTACTTGTTTTACTGACTGTATACTAAACAATCATTTAAAAAAATAAAAATAATTAGAAAATATGCAATAGGCGCTAGACATTTTGCAAATCTTTAAACAAATTTTCTCAACAATTTTCCCTTATAAGCCAAATGATTCCTGATATAATATGCTGATTTCAAATTGTAACGCTAATGTAATTTTCAGGCCAAAATTAGATTTTTGTTTAATTCCGAGAAATTCCCCGTACAATATATAAAAATTCACGGGATTCGGGAAATCCCGGGTTTTGAAAAATCCCGGGAATTTTGTGCCGGGAATTCCGGGGATAGACGCATTATTTCGAAGCACGTGGTTTTTGTGCGTTTGACAGCTGTCAGTCGATCCAATTCAAAAGACTTTTTTCAATATGCTGGAAGCTAGGCAGTAATTCCAAGTTATTTTTATAAATTTCTCTCAATTCTGTGTGGTTTTTGATAATTAGAAGTCATTCTGAAAAATCAAAGTAGTCAGTGACATTTTGCCAGTAATCCTGGTAATTCCATTCAGACTGGTCAGTAATCCTTGATGCTGGAAACCCCTTGTTCTCTTCTATTTCTTTTGAGGCATTATTTCTGCAACCAAAGGTCGAATCTTAAATGTTGCTTGGCCAAATTTGTTGAAGATGCTTGAATTCAGCACATTAAAAATAATGTTTTCAGACATGAGCGCTATTTAAAATTATAAAAAAATGAAAGATTGTCTCAAAAAATCACACTTTGAATGGATTTATTATAAACGATGTTCTCTACATAAATTAACGTATTAATAAATTAGTAACAACGCCAATACTTTTTGTCCTGGAAAGAGTAGTAAGATGTCTTATTTGGTCCTTTAAAACAATCTAAATTACACACAAAAATATTGTTCGCAAATAATTTCGATACCATTTTGTATGGGTAGCTCTCATATTTGTAAGGAAAGTTGTTAAAACGAGTTTGTCAAAATGGCCCTTACAAAGTTTATGCCAATCAAAAAATTACAATTCTTATCGATTGCAAAAATCTGTAAAAAAAATGTTTGCTCTTTGAAGTAATTTTTATACACATTATAACACAAATCAAAATCATATTTTTTAAGTTGAAAAATAATTTCAAGACTTCAAAATGTGAGAGTTATTTAACCATTTCTATAATATCAATGCAAATTTTATACAAAGTTTTTGACCTTAAAAATTAGGGACAAAAAAAATGGATATTATTTCAAATTTGCATTTAAAATATTGAAAAATCGATCGTTTACTATTCAGAATACGATGTACAACGCTTGTTGATGCATTTTATATCAAATAAAGACATTTTAATCTAAAATTTTGAATATTGAGACACATGTCGCACATATCACAAAACTTAAATGTCTAGGAATAAAAATGATTCAATAAATTCATTCAAATTTAGCAATGTTTTAATCATGAAAAACTGTAACGATGTTCAATATAATCACGTTATTTTGTGCTATAGAATTTTTAAAAACAGTCCTGAAATTTGACATTTTTTAGGGTATATTTTTTTTTTTAAATCAAGAGTTGCGAAATGACTAATTTTTTTTAAATTATAGTTTTATTTTAATGATTCATTTGTCATGATTATTTTTTTTTAGTTTTTCCATTCTTCGAAACTTGAGCAAATCTTTAAAAAATGTGAGAAAAATCGGATTCCAAACATATTGTATATAATTATATTTACTATTAAAATTTAATTATTTTTATTTATGTTTCTGTAAAGATTTTGCATTTTTTTTTTGTTTTTTTAAGTTTTTAATTCAATAATGAATTATTTGAAAAATATGTACAGTCATGCCTCGGCTTAGCACCGCATATGAGGGATGCAAAACAGAGCTTATGGGATTTTGGTTATATGTGAGGCTATAATCGAATGAAACATCATGCAAATATCAAATAGTTATAGTGTTTTGGAATCGGGATTAAAGCAGCTATTTAGTTTAATTATAGTTACATGATTTTTTTTTTACAAAAACACGTATTTTTCCTGTATTTTGAAAATTTTACTCTGAAATATCCTCAAAATATTTGTCATTGCAAAATGGGTATCAAATGATCGTGTTTTTACCATACATTTCGAATGTCTTTTTTTTTGAAAATACTTTAAATTTTCTCAAAACAACGTATTTTAGAAAAAGTATTTCAAATGTTTCCAAAGAGCGGATTTTTCCATACATTTCGAATGTAATAACAACCTTTATTGAAAATACTATTTTTTTTTTACAAAACTACGTATTTTCGAAAAAAAAATAATTACAATTGCACAGCACAGAGCTTATGGGATTTTGGCTATATGAGAGACATTGGCTATAATCGTATGAAAAATCTGAATAACATCAAAAAATTATAGTGTTTTGGAGTCGGAATGATGTCAGCAATCGAATTCATATGGGTATGAAATGATCGAAAGATTTTCAAACATTTCGAATGTAAAAAAATTTTAAACGTGGAAATTTTGAATATTTTTTAGAAAATACGTAGTTTTGGGAAAATTTTGAGTATTCAAAAAATATTATAGCTTTCGAAATTTATTAAAATATCTCAATCGTTTGATACCAATATCGTGAAAAACTGAAATCTTGAGCATTTTTTTGAAAATACATAGTTTTGAGAATAATTTGAGTATTTTCAAAACGGTCGTTTAACATCCATATTTTATTAAAATGAAATTTTGAGTATTTGTTTTTGAAAATCTGTAGTTTTGTGAATTTTTTTTGCAAACGGAGTTTCACAAAAATTCAAAATATTTTTGATCGATCCCAAAATGCTTTTTAATTTTTTCAGTTGATAAGACTTCTATTTCCATTAAAATTTGGAAGCGTTTTGAAAAAAAATATTGTTTTGCCCCCTGAATTTTTGGATCGATTTTGAAGGGGAGGGGTGACATAAAGTTTGAAAAATGTTTGTAACGGCCATATTTGATGAATAAAATAAATAAATCTGAAAACGAGAAGATGCCCTTGAAAACCATATGTTTTGGTGGTCTCTATGTCAAGATTTCTACTCAAAACTAAACATTCGAGTAATTGAATGGCATCCAAACTGAAATCTAGGATGCTGGAAAAATTGATATTGATTTTAAAATTGCGTTTATTTCTGAAAGACTAATGCTGATATTTTATTTGGAGAAAATATTATGTGAACTCTTCTCTACATTCTGATTTAATAGATAAGGTCTATAAACGCTAACGTTTAATCGGACAAAAGTAGATTTTTGGTAATATTTGACAAATTATGCAATTTGAAATGCTCAAATTTGTATTCCGGTATTCAAATTTGTACTCCGGTATTCCGGTGTACAATCAGTTGTACAATGAAAAGTTTACTTCATTTTGTTTTGAAATTCATTTACTTTTGGTATTAATTTTTTTAAGCATTGAAATTTTCCAAAACAAATTTAATACTACATTTTTTGGAAATTCAATAACTTATATTTATAACAAAAATCATTCCATCTTGAGCCGGTTCTTTCAAAAGACCGAATTTGAAAAAGAACCGCGGTTCTTTTTTTGTGAGCCATGGTTCGTTCGCTCTTTTCAGTGAACCGGCTCTTTGAGCGGCTCGCTCTTTTTTTGCCCACCTCTATTCGAAATATATAAAAGTACTATCATTTGATACCCATATTGCGAAAAAATAAAATTTGGGATTTTTTTCAAAAAATACGTAGTTTTGTGAAAAAAAATAACATTTAAAAAAGTGTTATTACATTCGAATTGTATGGAAAAATCCCGATCGTTTGATACCCATATTGCAACAAACTAAAATTTTGAGTATTCTTTTTCAAAAATACGTAGTTTTTTGTCAATTTTTAGTATTTTCAAAAATAAAACATTATTACATTCGAAATGTATGAAAAATCCCGATCATTTGATACCCATATGAAATCGATAGCTGACATCATTCCGATTCCAAAACACTATAATAAAAAAAAACACATTTTTTACCTTCCGTCTTTCGACCTATTGTCATAATTAAATATGAATGCATATATTTAGAAAATCTTGGAAGTAAGCTTTTGATGAGCTCAATATTTTTATGATAATTATATTGTCATTTTTTCCCCAGAGTAAAAACAAGTTAAGTCACAATTTCTCGTAAAAAAGATGACCACATTTATTTTTTTTGTTTGGATAGATATTCAAAAGAGCTTTTCAACGCGTCCAAAACATTGAACAACTGACAACCCTATCAAAAGTTATAAGCACTTAAGTGTTATTTTTGCACTTTTTCGAGGCCGGATCTCAGATATTTTGATGGAAGCGTTGTCCGGATCTCTCATGCGACCTTTCGTAGAATGGGTATTCAAAAAACCTTTCAAACGCGTCCAAAACATTGATGATCTGATAACCCTATCAAAAGTTATAAGCACTTAAGTGTTATTTACGCACTTTTTGCATTTTGGATAGCACCCTTTAAATGTGAGGAAGGCGCCAACCACCTAAGGGTGCATTAAGTAACGTTTTATTTGAAATTTTATGCAATTGTCTATCTCTTTGATGAAACAAGTTTCTACTTTCGGGAAAACTTTTCAAAAAACCCTCGTTTATATTCACAAAAAAATGTAAGACGAAATCATTATTTCTCAAAAACATTAAGTTTAATAGAGTAAAAATCCTTTAAATCGACCACCAGTGTAATTCACTTTCAATGCATATTTTCCACACAAACCCAGAGCATGGTTGTCACCGTCATCATCGTTCCACCTCCTTCTCCAACTCTCGTGGCCATCCTCCCACGTGCATTTGTTATTATTTTTCCTCACCCAAGCTACTTCAGAGCAGAGTCTGCGCTCACACAAAGAGAGGTTCTTGGCTCGGAGATAATCGGCGATGATTTATGGCTGGAGGTTTTTCTTTTTCTATTTTTTTTTCTCTCACCACTCGGTTACAAGTTAAGTTTTCTCGAGATTTTTTTTTTCCTGAGGACACTTTTCCCCGGTTGAGGACCACTGCTGCTGGTGAGGGGGGGGGGGGTGGAAAATTTGCTCAAACCCGGAAGAGGGGCCCGCATTAGGAAAACAATTTTAAAAAGTGGTGCATGTGAGTTTGAATAATGGATTAGGTCAGGCTCCTAGCCAAAGTGCCACGCCGGAAGTTGAAATATGGGAAAAGTGGTTGGGAAAGCGAAATTTCTTTTTGATTAGGATAGCAAAGTTGGTGACAGAGGGTTTTCTTTAAATTTATTTTAGTTAACAAAAATGGTTCAAACGATTTTTTTTTGAGTTTCTTCACTGAATACAAACAGAGCAAACCTTCATAATTAATATCCATTGAGTAAATGACCTTTTTAAAGCCCTTCAAATAGTCGGTCTCATTAATTTTTCGTCAACTTTGGCAAAGAGCATTCACTGGTACCTCAAAAGCCAACCAACCCGAACTTCTTCAAGATGATGGTAGTTCTTTTCCCCCCAACCAGCCAGCCAGCCCAAAACTCGCTGAACTTTGTCCCAACAAAAAGGTGTAAATCTCAGTGCTCAGCAGGGCCATTCATTAGCGCCCAGTGCCAAGCGATTGACGGTTATGGCTTCGTTTGCTTTTTCACAAATTTCCACCGAAATAAACCATTTTTCCCCGTGGGGGGGTCAAAACCCAAAGCCACGATAAATCACGCTGGAGCAGTGGAAAACCAACCATCCCTCTAGGGAGGAAACACCTTCTTCTGTGGAAGGATGGCCTGGGTGAAGATTTTCCCCTTTCTTTCTTTATGCAAAGAGTTACAAGCAGTAGTGTTACAACACAGAAGGTTACTGAAGTATAAGAAGTGGCTCCGGCGCGGGGACAATGGAAATATTATTCAACCAGGTCGAGAATTGGCCGGTGGGTTCGTTTGAAGATTCAGTAAGAAGACTTCCCTCCCCAACTTTAGAGGGCGAATATTCAAACTCCTTTGAATATTTTCAAATCAATGTTGAAAATTGATTCAATCATGGCGAGTGCGAAAAAGGAGTCGGTTTTAGCAATCTTAACAGTAACAAAAAAATGTTTTTGATGAATAGTAAGCAAACATTTGATACTTAATTTTTATCTGAAAAGCTCATATTCGGGGTTTGGGAAAAACATTTTTTGGTGTCGTAAATTTAACGTTTTCTCCGGTTTTTTTCAAGTTATTTCTCGCATCTTTTGACCAATTTTCACAAAATTCCACGACGGTTTCGGATTTGTTCTTCGGATGACTATTTTCTGCTAGAGAATCTTTATGTGGCTGAAGACAAAGGTAAAGCTCTTCGTGAACTTTTTCGTATGGCGGAACGGTGAAGATTCCCTTCCGGCAAAGCCAGAAGCTGTTTGCAACCTGCGGAGCCTGTCCCTTCAATTAAACAGCCCCTAAATGGAAGCAGATTCTATTCGATTTGGTTCGTCAACCGAAAACTATCAAGATCCTAGAGGAGGTGACGATCGTCACGCCGTCAGGCTGTGTCCAATTCCGGTTGCAGGAAAATGAAGATTGAAGCTGCTTAATAAAAAAATATCCAGATTTTAGTGAGATCTTTCCATAATTTTTGCTGATTTTTTTACATACATACCATACCAATATAAATTATATACTACACTACTCGACAAAACAAAACTTGTGTCAAGGGATTGACGATATCTCATCGGTTCCTCAGAGAAAAGGCATCCCCGAATCCGATGCAATCGACAGAATTTGATTTTATGTCCACGCGGACTGACGAGAAGCTGGTAAATTTTTTAACATAAAAAAATCGAACAATTTAAAAAAAACTTGCGTCTCCTCCCAACTATATGAGCCATCTACAAAAATATGGAGGCGCCTGGTGCATAGCCATTTCCTTTAAGCACAACGGAAACAACCAATACAAATGTATAAAAAAGTTGTCAAGTTCGGGGGGTCCACAGCTAGCATTTTTTGTACGATTATAAAAATAAATATTAAAAGTTTAAAATTAAAATATTTGAAAAACATTTTTTTTAAATATATTTGTTTACTAAAATTTTATGTTTCTCAAAGGTCTATGGGTACTTCGGGATGTCCATGGTAATCCAAGGACTCCCTAGAGTTAAGATCTATGAGTCTACCGCCGTAACAAGCAAGAGGTCGTCGGATTTTGACCCCGGATCTTGTGCGTATAGCATCAGTGCATATGGTAGACTACTATATGAATGTGTTGGGATGTCCATGGTCATCCAAGGACTCCCTGGAGTTAAGATCTACGAGTCTACCGCCGTAACAAGCAAGAGGTCATCGGATTTTGACCCCGGATCATGTGAGTATAGCATCAGTGGATATGGTAGACTACTATATGAATGTGTTGGGATGTCCATGGTCATCCAAGGACTCCCTGGAGTTAAGATCTACGAGTCTACCGCCGTAAAAAGCAAGAGGTCGTCGGATTTTGACCCCGGATCATGTGAGTATAGCATCAGTGGATATGGTAGACTACTATATGAATGTAATGGGATGTACATGATCATCCAAGGACTCCCTGGAGTTAAGATCTACGAGTCTACCGCCGTAACAAGCAAGAGGTCGTCGGATTTTGACCACGGATTATGTGCGTATAGCATCAGTGGATATGGTAGACTACTATATGAATGTAATGGGATGTCCATGGTCATCCAAGGACTCCCTGGAGTTAAGATCTATGAGTCTACCGCCGTAACAAGCAAGAGGTCGTCGGATTTTGACCCCGGATCATGTGCGTATAGCATCAGTGGATATGGTAAACTACTATATGAATGTAATGGGATGTCCATGGTCATCCAAGGACTCCCTGGAGTTAAGATCTATGAGTCTACCGCCGTAACAAGCAAGAGGTCGTCGGATTTTGACCCCGGATCATGTGAGTATAGCATCAGTGGATATGGTAAACTACTATATGAATGTAATGGGATGTCCATGGTCATCCAAGGACTCCCTGGAGTTAAGATCTATGAGTCTACCGCCGTAACAAGCAAGAGGTCGTCGGATTTTGACCACGGATTATGTGCGTATAGCATCAGTGGATATGGTAAACTACTATATGAATGTAATGGGATGTCCATGGTCATCCAAGGACTCCCTGGAGTTAAGATCTATGAGTCTACCGCCGTAACAAGCAAGAGGTCGTCGGATTTTGACCCCGGATCATGTGCGTATAGCATCAGTGGATATGGTAGACTACTATATGAATGTAATGGGATGTACATGGTCATCCAAGGACTCCCTGGAGTTAAGATCTATGAGTCTACCGCCGTAACAAGCAAGAGGTCGTCGGTTTTGACCCCGGATCATGTGCGTATAGCATCAGTGGATATGGTAGACTACTATATGAATGTAATGGGATGTACATGGTCATCCAAGGACTCCCTGGAGTTAAGATCTACGAGTCTACCACCGTAACAAGCAAGAGGTCATCGGATTTTGACCCCGGATCATGTGAGTATAGCATCAGTGGATATGGTAGACTACTATATGAATGTGTTGGGATGTCCATGGTCATCCAAGGACTCCCTGGAGTTAAGATCTACGAGTCTACCACCGTAACAAGCAAGAGGTCATCGGATTTTGACCCCGGATCATGTGAGTATAGCATCAGTGGATATGGTAGACTACTATATGAATGTAATGGGATGTACATGGTCATCCAAGGACTCCCTGGAGTTAAGATCTATGAGTCTACCGCCGTAACAAGCAAGAGGTCGTCGGATTTTGACCCCGGATCATGTGCGTATAGCATCAGTGGATATGGTAGACTACTATATGAATGTAATGGGATGTACATGGTCATCCAAGGACTCCCTGGAGTTAAGATCTATGAGTCTACCGCCGTAACAAGCAAGAGGTCGTCGGATTTTGACCCCGGATCATGTGCGTATAGCATCAGTGGATATGGTAGACTACTATATGAATGTAATGGGATGTACATGGTCATCCAAGGACTCCCTGGAGTTAAGATCTACAATCGATGTGAAGTTATCGAAATATTTAAGTTTGAACGATGAACAAAAGTCCTTGCTTACCACTTTAGCCAAACGGCGACCTCTTTTTTGTTACGGCGGTAGACTCGTAGATCTTAACTCCAGGGAGCCCAACACATTTATATAGTAGTCTACCATATCCACTGATGCTATACGCACATGATCCGGGTCAAATCCGACGACCTCTTGCTTGTTACGGCGGTAGACTCATAGATCTTAACTCCAGGGAGTCCTTGGATGACCATGGACATCCCATTACATTCATATAGTAGTCTACCATATCCACTGATGCTATACGCATGATCCGGGGTCAAAATCCGACGACCTCTTGCTTGTTACGGCGGTAGACTCGTAGATCTTAACTCCAGGGAGTCCTTGGATGACCATGGACATCCCATTACATTCATATATTAGTCTACCATATCCACTGATGCTATACGCACATAATCCGTGGTCAAAATCCGACGACCTCTTGCTTGTTACGGCGGTAGACTCGTAGATCTTAACTCCAGGGAGTCCTTGGATGACCATGTACATCTCATTACATTCATATAGTAGTCTACCATATCCACTGATGCTATACGCACATGATCCGGGGTCAAAATCCGACGACCTCTTGCTTGTTACGGCGGTAGACTCATAGATCTTAACTCCAGGGAGTCCTTGGATGACCATGGACATCCCATTACATTCATATAGTAGTTTACCATATCCACTGATGCTATACGCACATGATCCGGGGTCAAAATCCGACGACCTCTTGCTTGTTACGGCGGTAGACTCGTAGATCTTAACTCCAGGGAGTCCTTGGATGACCATGTACATCCCATTACATTCATATAGTAGTCTACCATATCCACTGATGCTATACTCACATGATCCGGGGTCAAAATCCGATGACCTCTTGCTTGTTACGGCGGTAGACTCGTAGATCTTAACTCCAGGGAGTCCTTGGATGACCATGTACATCCCATTACATTCATATAGTAGTCTACCATATCCACTGATGCTATACGCACATGATCCGGGGTCAAAATCCGACGACCTCTTGCTTGTTACGGCGGTAGACTCGTAGATCTTAACTCCAGGGAGTCCTTGGATGACCATGGACATCCCAACACATTCATATAGTAGTCTACCATATCCACTGATGCTATACGCACATGATCCGGGGTCAAAATCCGACGACCTCTTGCTTGTTACGGCGGTAGACTCGTAGATCTTAACTCCAGGGAGTCCTTGGATGACCATGTACATCCCATTACATTCATATAGTAGTCTACCATATCCACTGATGCTATACGCACATGATCCGGGGTCAAAATCCGACGACCTCTTGCTTGTTACGGCGGTAGACTCGTAGATCTTAACTCCAGGGAGTCCTTGGATGACCATGTACATCCCATTACATTCATATAGTAGTCTACCATATCCACTGATGCTATACTCACATGATCCGGGGTCAAAATCCGATGACCTCTTGCTTGTTACGGTGGTAGACTCGTAGATCTTAACTCCAGGGAGTCCTTGGATGACCATGGACATCCCAACACATTCATATAGTAGTCTACCATATCCACTGATGCTATACTCACATGATCCGGGGTCAAAATCCGACGACCTCTTGCTTGTTACGGCGGTAGACTCATAGATCTTAACTCCAGGGAGTCCTTGGATGACCATGTACATCCCATTACATTCATATAGTAGTCTACCATATCCACTGATGCTATACGCACATGATCCGGGGTCAAAATCCGACGACCTCTTGCTTGTTACGGCGGTAGACTCATAGATCTTAACTCCAGGGAGTCCTTGGATGACCATGTACATCCCATTACATTCATATAGTAGTCTACCATATCCACTGATGCTATACGCACATGATCCGGGGTCAAAATCCGACGACCTCTTGCTTGTTACGGCGGTAGACTCATAGATCTTAACTCCAGGGAGTCCTTGGATGACCATGGACATCCCATTACATTCATATAGTAGTTTACCATATCCACTGATGCTATACTCACATGATCCGGGGTCAAAATCCGACGACCTCTTGCTTTTTACGGCGGTAGACTCGTAGATCTTAACTCCAGGGAGTCCTTGGATGACCATGGACATCCCAACACATTCATATAGTAGTCTACCATATCCACTGATGCTATACTCACATGATCCGGGGTCAAAATCCGATGACCTCTTGCTTGTTACGGCGGTAGACTCGTAGATCTTAACTCCAGGGAGTCCTTGGATGACCATGGACATCCCAACACATTCATATAGTAGTCTACCATATGCACTGATGCTATACGCACAAGATCCGGGGTCAAAATCCGACGACCTCTTGCTTGTTACGGCGGTAGACTCATAGATCTTAACTCTAGGGAGTCCTTGGATTACCATGGACATCCCGAAGTACCCATAGACCTTTGAGAAACATAAAATTTTAGTAAACAAATATATTTAAAAAAATGTTTTCAAATATTTTAATTTTAAACTTTTAATATTTATTTTTATAATCGTACAAAAATGCTAGCTGTGGACCCCGAACTTGACAACTTTTTATACATTTGTATTGGTTGTTTCCGTTGTGCTTAAAGGAAATGGCTATGCACCAGGCGCCTCCATATTTTTGTAGATGGCTCATATAGTTGGGAGGAGACGCAAGTTTTTTTTAAATTGTTCGATTTTTTTATGTTAAAAAATTTACCAGCTTCTCGTCAGTCCGCGTGGACATAAAATCAAATTCTGTCGATTGCATCGGATTCGGGGATGCCTTTTCTCTGAGGAACCGATGAGATATCGTCAATCCCTTGACACAAGTTTTGTTTAAAAGAAATATCCTTCCTACCCCTTCTCCATCTTCCATTTTCCCTAACCCCATTCCTCCATTTCCACGAACCCCCCTTTAAATATAATTATTTGCCAAATTTACACTCACACACCCAACCACAACTGATTCGGAGCGTTTGGTACGGTATGTCCACGCATCCTTCCTCCCCTGTAGATTCTGTGAAATGTGATCCGTTCACAGAATCCTCTTTGTGGTTAACACAACGCAGTAGGGCTGGCCGCTTTAATTTTTGCAATTCATTTCGGGTGTTCTTGGATGTACTGCAATTATTAATATTGACAAGAAAAGTGCTTGGGGCGTAATCTAATCACAAGACTTTTTAGCATGCTTTCATCGGACTGGCTGCGTTTGTGTCAGATTATATTTGATTGTATTAGATAGAAATGCTCATATTCGGGGTTTGGACTTGTTTTAGAGTAATTTTATGAATTTGCATTAATAATGTGAAAAAATCAAGTTTGAGTAAGTTGCGGACAAAAGTCCCTTTTTGAATATTTTGGTCTAATATTTGAAATTTACAACATACTTCAGGTTCACAGGTTACCTTGCTTACCATCAAAGAGTTTTCGAAATTCTTCTTACTTTTTACCATCTGTTTTCCCAAAAAGAAATTTGTAGGGCAAAGGTGTGCTCAGCGTGACCATGTCAAAATTTTAAAAATCTGGCAAAGTATCGATCAAAAATCTGGAAAAATGTGGCAGACAAAAATCTAAAAAAAATTAATGGTGAAGAAGAAGAAGGAAACGAATTAATTCAATAGTTTGTTGAATTCAGTGTCCTCAAAAATGTTTAAATTTCCTTCTCTTTCAGAAAAACACATTCTTCAAGTTGTTCAAATGGACATAAAGTGAAAAATATGGCTAAATTTAACAATATCTGGCACTAAGAAGGATGAATCTTTATTAAGGCTGACACTTGAAAAATCTGGCATTCCCAGATTCATCTGGAAACCCTGGGTGGGCACAAAAATTTTCATTCGTGTATACTAGGGTGCCCGGAATATGGGACTTTTTTTTCAAAACCTCGCTCCACAAGCTGAATATTGTTCCTTGACCTATTTTAGGACTTTGGGCCAAATATGAGCAAAATCGGTCATCATTTACCCATTGATACTCGGAGGTGAAGTTTGTATGGGAAAAACCGAAAAAATGTATGGAAAACCCAAGTTTCTTACGGTTTGGTCTGCACGGTGCGCTTCTTGCATCCAAATATTCCCAAAAGTGAGATTCTTATTGAAAATTTAATGCTCTACAACTTTGTACAACATACCAAAACTGTAAAACTCGATCCTGAAAAGTTATTAGCGATTTAAAAAAGTCATTTTTGTATGAAAAACTTTTTTTTTCACCAACTTTAGGCTCGGGTATCAATGGGTTAATCTCCTTCAATTTCGCTCAAAATTTACACAGATGCTTAAAATAACCCAAAAAAACGTCTTCCGCTTGTGGAGCAGGGGGTCATTTTTTCTAGGCACCCTAGTGTATACATGAAAAAAAGAAAAACTTTTATTTCTGATTATATTGTTAAAAACATTACCAAAAAAAAGAGTAATTCTCTGAAATTTCGGTCTTTCGTTATTTTTTTGTATTTTTTAATCCGGTTGAAACTTTTTTGGTGCCTTTGGTATGCCCAAAGAAGCCATTTTGCATCATTAGTTTGTCCATATAATTTTCCATACAAATTTGGCAGCAGTCCCTACAAAAATGATGTATGAAAATTCAAAAATCTGTATCTTTTGAAGGAATTTTTTGATCGATTTGGTGTCTTCCGAAAAGTTGTAGGTATGGATATGGACTACACTGAAAAAATGGTACACGGTAAAAAAATGGTGTTTTTTAATTTCACTTTTTGTCATTAATACTTGATTTGCAAAAAAAACATTATTTTTATGTTTTTATTTATTTTTGATATGTTTTAGCGGACATCAAATGCCAACTTTTCAGAAATTTCCAGAACGGACAAAAAATCTTTGAACGAGGTATGCATTTTTGAATCAATACAGATTTTTTTTTTCAAAAAATCGAAATTTTGGTCGCAAAAACTTATTAACTTTATTTTTTGATGTAAAACAAATTTAAAATAAAAAAGTATTTTTGTGAAATTTTGATAAAGTGTACCGTTTTCAAGTTAAAGCCATTTTTAGGGATTTTTTTTTTCTAAAAATAGCCGCAGTTTTTCATTTTTTTTTTAAATTAGTGTACATGTTTGCAAAAAAAAAAAAAAAAATTTAAACGCTGTTAAAATTTTCTATATTTTTCTTTTTGAACTTTGTTGATACGACCCTTAGTAGCCGAGATATTGCCATGCAATTGATTAAAAACAGGAAAATTGAAGTAAGAGTACTTTATCAAAATTTCACTAAAGTACTTTTTGATTGCAAATTCGATTTTACATCGAAGAATTAAGTTGAAAGTTGGCGACCAGTATTTCGATTTTTTTCAAAAAAATAATATTGATTCTAAAATTCATACTCAGTCAAAGATTTTTTATACTGCATATTGCAAATCAAGTTTTTATGCCAAAAAGTATATTTGAAAATCATGTAAAAAATTAACCGTGCGTCATTATTTTTCAATGTGGTCCTTATCCATACCTGCTACTTTGCCGAAGGCATCAAATTCCTTGAAAAGATCCCGAGCAGACGGAAATAACTTGGGAAGGTCAGTTTTTGATATTGTGAGAAGATCGAAATATGTTATTGGGATGATCGGATTAGTTGTTAAAATAACAAAAATCCATAACAAAGATTTGTTCGAAGAATAACTTAAACTGTTATTATGTTGTTATTGCAATAACAAACCAATAACACAGAAGGAATCATGAAGGAATAACAAGATTTGTTATTTTGTGCGGAGAGGTGGAGCAGCATAATAACAAAAAATGTTATTGAACTGGTATGTCTCCATAACAAAAAAAGTTATTGTTTTGGTTTATTTGTAATTTGCAAATAAACCTGCAGTTGCCATAACTCCTCTGTACTAGTCAGGGCTGCAGAGTGGGGTACCTCCAAGCGACTTTGAATCCATACTTTGAAGACAACTCCGACTCTGGATGCAAGATATGACGTCAACGACGACTTCAGCTCTCCAAAAATACCCGACTTCAGAGATTCCGACTCCAAGTAAAAGTTGCTGAAAATTTGATGAATCCGATGCAGTCTCCGAGGTCTCACTCCAGCTCGAACTTCAACGTCAGCTCCGACCTCCTGGCTCTGTGAAAATAATAACAGTTTTTGTTATTCACACTTAAAAAATTCTCAATAAATAAATCAATTCCGTTAGGGAATATAACAAAATAAAAAAAAATGAACTCTCAAAAGTTAATTTTATCGGATTAATTTTAGCTTGAAACCCCATTTCATGGTGAAATAAATGACCCCGATGAAATTGGTCAAAATTATCCCATAGTTCTAGCCAATTTTAGCAAAGTCCCTTAGAGGGTATATCAAATAATTAAAAAAATCAACTTTCAAAATTTCAACTTTTCAGAATAATTTTAGCTTAAGGACCCCATTTCATGGCCAAAATAATGACTCTGATGAAATTGGTCAAAATTATCCCATAGTTCTAACCATTTTAAACAAAGTCCTTTAGGGGGTATATCAAATAATTAAAAAAAAATCAACTTTCAAAATTTCATTTTTTCAGAATAATTTTAGCTTAAGAACCCCATTTCATGGCCAAAATAATGATCCCGACGAAATTGTTCAAAATTATCCCATAGTTCTAGCCAATTTTAGCAAAGTCCCTTAGAGGGTATATCAAATAATTAAAAAAATCAACTTTGAAAATTTCAACTTTTCAGAATAATTTTAGCTTAAGGACCCCATTTCATGGCCAAAATAATGACCCTGACGAAATTGGTCAAAATTATCCCATAGTACTAACCATTTTAAACAAAGTCCGTTAGGGGGTATATCAAATAATTAAAAAAATCAACTTTCAAAATTTCATTTTTTCAGAATAATTTTAGCTTAAGAACCCCATTTCATGGCCAAAATAATGATCCCGACAAAATTGGTCAAAATTATCCCATAGTTCTAGCCAATTTTAGCAAAGTCCCTTAGAGGGTATATCAAATAATTAAAAAAAATCAACTTTCAAAATTTCAACTTTTCAGAATAATTTTAGCTTAAGGACCCCATTTCATGGCCAAAATAATGACCCTGACGAAATTGGTCAAAATTATCTCATAGTGCTAACCATTTTAAACAAAGTCCTTTAGGGGGTATATCAAATAATTAAAAAAATCAACTTTTAAAATTTCAACTTTCTAGAATAATTTTAGCTTAAGGACCCCATTTCATGGCCAAAATAATGTCCCTGACGAAATTGGTCAAAATTATCCCATAGTTCTAACCATTTTAAACAAAGTCCTTTAGGGGGTATATCAAATAATTAAAAAAATCAACTTTGAAAATTTCAACTTTTCAGAATAATTTTAGCTTAAGGACCCCATTTCATGGCCAAAATAATGATCCCGACGAAATTGGTCAAAATTATCCCATAGTTCTAGCCAATTTTAGCAAAGTCCCTTAGGGGGTATATCAAATAATTAAAAAAATCAACTTCCAAAATTTCTACTTTTTAAAATAATTTTAGCTTAAGGACCCCATCTCATTCCCAAAATAATGATCCCGACGAAATTAGACAAAATTATCCCAAAGATCTAAACATATTTAACAAAAGAAAAAATAATATCAGATTGTGTTATGGACACTTAGAAACTTTTCCATTTGTGCGATTTATGGTATTTTTTTTTCTAAGTCAGTATACCGAACGAATAACAAATTTTGTTATTAGGAGAGTTTTTGAAATGTATAACATTTCCTCTTATTAGCGTGTTATTAAACATTTTCAATATAATATCACTTCAATACCAAATTTTGTTATTTTATCAGAAACTGTTATTATTTTTTCTTCTTGATGTTGAACTTCAGGATAAAATAATAACACTTTTTGTTATTTTAACAGTGTTTGTTATTGGAATGGCATGAATTGTGTTATTACCGTCTGCCCGGGATACAGATTTTTGAATTTTCATAAATCTTTTTTATATGGACAGCGGCCAAATTTGTATGGAAAATTATATGGACAAAATCATGATGCAAAATGGCTTCAATAGGCATACCGAAGGTACCAAAAAAGTTTCAACCAGATTAAAAAATTCAACAAAATCGATCGACTGAATTCTTAGAGAATGGCTCATATTTTATGATTTGTTTGAAATTTCAATGATTTTAATGAAAAAAAAATGTTGAACACAAAATATGCACTCATTTTATGTTGTAGTTTTACCTTTTTTTAGTTTGCATTTTTATGAAGTTGTAGTCAAGAACGTAAATTTAATTAAATGAATTGCTTCTAGTGCCGCTGGATTCAAGTTCGTCCCATGTATAATTTTGTCAATTTTGAGGTAATGATGCAGATTGATTCGAAATCATGTGAACTACCAGAAAAACCAATAAAATTTAGTACTTTGTTCTAAGAAACCGTAGAAAATCCACTTTTCTGTGAAATTCTAACACGTAGCCTTATGGGTGGGTCAAATTTGACTTGCGTTTTTCTCGGCTTGCTGTTTTTACATATGGGATGGACTAGATTAGAGCGGCAATCTAGGTCATTAACAAAAATATGTTAATACAAGGGACTCTATGGCTGTCGATCTTCTCGATATGTCTCCAGCTGTCAATATTTTTTTCAGTCCCTTCAAATAGATTTCTTTGATGTTTCGTTCTATAATTTGATAACTTCCACTGTCGACGGTCCCTTCAATATCGACAACAAAAGAGTCCACTTAACTTTATTATACTCCAAACATATTTCCAGGGCTGCGGAGTCGGGTCATATTTCAAACGACTCCGACTCCGACTCCGACTCCAGCTTTCTCAGATTAGCTGACTCCGACTCCGACTCCGGCTCCGGCTTTGAACAAATGGTTGGCTCCGACTCCGACTCCGACTCCGGCCTACCAACTCTAGCCGACTCCGACTCCAGCTTTCAACAAATGGTTGGCTCCGACTCCGACTCCACATGTTTTTAAATGTTTCAAAAGTTAGTTAACTATTATTAGTTAATTATTTTTAAAACATTGATAAATAGGATTATTTAAATACTCTCTAAGCGTCATGTATTTCTCAAGAAAAATAAGTTAAGTAAAAGTAAAGTAAAGTAAATAAACGGAAAAAAGTTTCTAGGTTACAAATTTTATACGTTATGGAAACAGAAATCAAAAAATAGCTTCAGTTTTAGAGGCATTTTGAGAAGAACAGTTTTGTAAGTAAATTTGGATTTACTTGCTTAACCTCAAATTTGAAAATATTTTTTTCAAAGTTAATAAATTTAAATATTAAATTGTTATTTTTGAATGAATAACTAAAAGAAATCTGGCCTTAATGATCTATTGAACATTAAAATTCAATTTGCTCACTTTCAGGCTGACATTTGTAAGAAGCACAGTGACAGGCACCTTGTTTTTTACATGACAATTTTAAACGAAACTTTTTTTTGTTTTTTTTTTGACAAAGAACTTTCTCTTAAGGTTTCTATACGTGATGTCAATCCAAAATTTGGGTATCAAACTTTATGGTTTTTGATACCGGACATGAAATTTGACATTTTGGCAGCAGTGGCCACAATCCGGAGTGGCCGGAGGTCCCGCGGATGTTCCGATGGGGGGACATATGCCGAACCGTAAGAGTTGGGCAATATGGGTATCAAACTTTATGATTTTTGATACTGGACATAAAAAGTTGCATTTGGCCATTATCTGAAGTTAAGCAGTTAAAATAAATCGCTTATTAGGCAGGAAGTATTTAAAAAATAGATTACTGGGATGCACATTTTTTGTTGTGCCACTGCGAAAATCTGTTTCTGGAAATTTAAAATAACTATCTCGTAATCATTAAGAGCCCTATAAGGGTTGTTTTTAATGTCTACTGTTCAAATTTCCTTTACTGCCGCCGATTTCTTGCAACAGCCTTGCAAAAACATTCCCGCATCTTGGTAATTTTCGAGTGGTGAAGGAAAGTAAATTGATTTCACTTCGATTTCTATTTCAGCTCCACTTGCAATTTCCGTCCCCTTAGTTCGGTAGGACGGTTATTATAAGGGAGGAATTTGGACCGGACATTCTAATCGAGAATTTCATCAATCATCTTGCAAAGTTCTTTGTCATACTGGTCATGTGTAACATAACCACCTGCACCATTTTTTTGTTAAGACGTACATGGACATCACGCCATGGCTGAAGGAGATTATTATTGCAAATCAATGTATCTAAACAATTTCTTCGTGGAAAAGACGCTTAAGATGTCCTTTTCAAATATCTGTGACATGGAAAATAACGTCATGATTCGAATTCCCGGACGCTTCGAAACCCGGACACTTCATCTTGTTTAATCAATTATTTGGATATAAGTTCGCATTATAAATATCAAAACTGTGTTATTTGATGAATTCTAACATCAACTTCCATTTAAAGTTTGTTTGAACGCTGTAGTTAATGTCAAAACAATTAAATAAAATAAAATTATAAGATTACCAAAAATGCGAAACATTTCACGTGAAATATTTCATAGGCGTTCGAAGCATCGGGAAGGCAAAGCAGAAATTTATGGTTTCGATTTCCTTAAATTCTAGCAAATTTGTATATAAAATATCGATTGTTTTAATGTTAACAGCTTATTTGAGACCTAAAGAATGAAATTCACTAACATTTCAGTCCAAATATGTGCGATTCATTAGCAAAAACGAGTGTCCGGAATTCGAAGCAAAAGTGTCCGGATTTCGAATCAGCTTTTATCAGTGTCCGGGATTGGAAGCACAACAAGTCATTTTAATTTTCAAATTCTGATGAATAATTGTTAGAAAAGCCATATTTTGAATTCATTGTCTTAAAACTGACTGTTAATACTACATCCTGATGAGATTTCTTCATTTCCAACTTATAACATGATTTTTTGTCAGCTGTAACGAAAATGATATGCTACTAAGTGTCCGGATTTCGAATCATGACGTTATTTTATCCTGGAAATTTTTAATTTATTTTAATTTTAAAATTTTATATACTTTAAAAAGGAGGTGCACGATACTTCGTGAATCTTCACCTAAAACGAAGCTTTATGGATGATCTTGCGCCTCCTTGATGAAAAAACTTAAAATATAACAAAAAACAGATATCCACAAGTAAAATATTTTCTAGGTCACAAATATTTCATTTTTTTTAAGGTACATTGATTTGCAATGATTATCACCTTCCGTCATATTGGCGTAAGACATACAGTATGAGAAAATTCGTACCAGTTGATAATATTTTGATTCTTTGTTTTTTATTTATAATATTTGAAGAATAAATTAAAATCCTATATTTTGTTCTATACGGGTAATTCTCTGCCAACTCACACAGCAGTTGCCCCGACCCCTCTTCGATTTGCGTGAAACTTTGTCCTAAGGGGTAACTTTTGTCCCTGATCACGAATCCGAGGTCCGTTTTTTGATATCTCGTGACGGAGGGGCGGTACGACCCCTTCCATTTTTGCACATGCGAAAAAGGTGTTTTTCAATAATTTGCAGCCTGAAACGGTGATGAGATAGAAATTTGGTGTCAAAGGGACTTTTATGTAAAATTAGACGCCCGATTTGATGGCGTACTCAAATTCGAAAAAACGTATTTTCATCGAAAAAACACTAAAAAGTTTTAAAATTCTCCCATTTTCCGTTACTCGACTGTAAAATTTTGGAACATGTCATTTTATGGGAAATTTAATGTACTTTTCAATTTACATTGTCCCAGAAGGGTCATTTTTCATTTAGAACAAAATTTTTCATTTTAAAATTTCGTGTTTTTCTAACTTTGCAGGGTTATTTTTAGAGTGTAACAATGTTCTACAAAGTTGTAGAGCAGACAATTACAAAATTTTGATATACATACATAAGGGGTTTGCTTATAAACATCACAAATTATCACGATTTTACGAAAAAAAGTTTTAAAAAAGTTGGTCGTCATCGATCATGGCCGTTCATGGTCACCCGCGACAGACACGGACGACGAAACAAAGAGAAACGCAAAAAGTAACTTTTTCAAAACTTTTTTTCGTAAAATCGCGATAACTTGTGATGTTTATAAGCAAACCCCTTATGTCTATATATCAAAATTTTTGAAATTGTCTGCTCTACAACTTTGTAGAACATTGTTACACTCTAAAAAATAACCCTGCAAAGTTAGAAAAAACACGAAATTTTAAAATGAAAAATTTTGTTCTAAATGAAAAAATGACCCTTCTGGGACAATGTAGATTCGAAAAGTACATTAAATTTCCCATAAAATGACATGTTCCAAAATTTTACAGTCGAGTAACGGAAAATGGGAGAATTTTAAAACTTTTTAGTGTTTTTTCGATGAAAAATACGTTTTTCGGAATTCTGAGTACGCCATCAAATCGGGCGTCTAATTTTACATAAAAGTCCCTTTGACACCAAATTTCTATCTCATCACCGTTTCAGGCTGCAAATTATTGAAAAACACCTCTTTTTTCGCATGTTCAAAAATGGAAGGGGTCGTACCGCCCCTCCGTCACGAGATATCAAAAAACGGACCTCGGATTCGTGATCAGGGACAAAAGTTACCCCTTAGGACAAAGTTTCACGCAAATCGAAGAGGGGTCGGGGCAACTTTTCCCGATTTCGTGTGAGTTGGTAGAGAATTACCCATACATTTTTTTATTAGTTCATTTTTTTACTGAATTCTTGAGATTTGTTCAACGATAATTTGCAACGATATCAAAATAGTTTACCTAAAATCACCATCAACATCAACAATCAATGATTATTTCAAATTTGTTGCAACTTCTTTTGACATTTTTTGTTAGTTTAAATTATTTTAAATGCAACACTTTGATTTTCTTGTAAACAAAATGCTTTGATTTTCTTATAAACAAAATGCGCATGTTGAGTTCCAAGTAAGAGATTTTTATTATCGTTGATTATTTGTTACAAAAGTTAAACTGTCAGTGACTGTTTTTCGATATGCAAAACAGTGATTATTACTATTTATAATCTTTTTATGTACCTCGTAATTTCTTCCTAAAAAATGATTTAACTTAAAACCTCTAAGACATTCGCTATCGGGGTAAAAGATGACTTTGTGTGTAATTTTTTCAGAAATAACTGAATGAAATTTGGTCAAATTTGGATTGAAAGGGAACATAAATAATATAATATATAAATATATATTTGTAATATTTATTAAATATAGTCTGACTACATAACCAATATTTTTTTTTTGAATTATGATACTACTATGATACATGGGTAAGAGGTTAACATTTAGTGATTATAGTGTAATAACACAATTAGAGCTTTTCAATCACAATAAAAAGTTTCAAATACATAATGGCATTTGATAAATCAATTAAAAATATAAGTTGTTTTGTAAATTAAGCTGTTATGTAGGAAATACTGAACAATAAAAAAACATATTTTTTGTTGAATTTAAGATAACTCCGGCTCCGACTCCGACTCCGGGTTATCAGAAATCTTCGGCTCCGACTCCGACTCCAGCTCATAAAATTTAGCCGACTCCGGCTCCGACTCCGACTCCAGCTGTTCGAGTTTTGACGACTCCGACTCCGACTCCAGGTCCCCAAAAAGACCCGACTCCACCGACTCCGGCTCCGACTCCGACTCCGACTCCACAGCCCTGCATATTTCTTTCTCTAAAACTTCGCCATGCAAGGGAGTAAAAAAAGATTTAAATGCCATTAAGTTACACAATTCAACAGATATAAAATTGTAGTTTATGCAACAACTTACATAAAAAAGATTTAAGTAGCTCATGGCGAATTAATATGACGAGTGCTGAAATACCTAACCAAGTTTTTTCACAATTTGATAACATTTTTTTTCTTTCAAGTTCAGAAAGCACTCATTAAATTGGATTTTTCAGTGAAACGTTAATTTTCCACTGGAAGATTATATTCCATCAGGAGAAATGTCAAATTCCAAAATCATATCATAAAGTATTACTTTGCGAATCATTTTCTTTCGTGTTCATACATGCTGTCCAAATTTCGCTAGTTTATTTACGATCCCAAAATCCTTCATATTACTTCACTCAAAATGCTGTTCGTTCCCTTTTGTACATGTTGAACCCTATTCACTATCTTCCTCTAGACCGCACGCAAATATTTCCATTTTCCAAAAGGGCAGACATCTTTTCAGCCACAACCAACAACAAACAGTGTTTCTTCAACTTATTCACCAAAATGCCCTCCATATTTCATGTTGTTGTGGCCAAACATTTCAGCCCGGGCCTTTTCTGAACCTGAAACTTTAAGGCGCATCGCCGTCGTTGCATCATCATTTTCCCGAGTCCAGAATGAAAGGGAAATGTTTCCTCCTTTCCAGTGGGAGGGTGCGGAAAAGCAATTTTTCTCTACCCTTCCCCTCGACTTGCACACCCAGAATGACCTCTTTTGTTCGCAGGGAACGCGCTTTAGCTTGAGCTTCCGCCTTTGACCACCAGTTGAATGGAATAAGTTTGTTCTATTCTGGAGAAGGTTTGAGTCAGCACTTTTTCTTCTTCTTATGGTGGGGGGGAGGGGTTGAAGACGATGAGTGTGAGCTTTTTGCTCCTGGGAAGGTCAAACTACGAACAATCAGAGCAGTTGCTTTGGTTTGATAACGAACACGAGAATGCTTATTTCGGGATTTGAAAGCCACAGAACATTATTCAGAATTTCAATTTTCCTTTTTTTTGCTAAAAAAATTAAAAAAAATCATTAAAAAATCCCTTTTCTAAAAAAAAAAACATTTGAATTTAAGACAAAAATCATCAGCAAAATAGCAACAGTATCAGCGAAAAAAAAATCTTCCAGTTCCTTCTAGCAATATCATTTGCCAAACCCAGTTTTCCTCCTAGACAGGAACATTTGTTGGGTTTTATTGTTATGGCTAGCAAAGAATAGACTCCTGTCACAAATTTGTCACATACATGCTCTAACATACACTACACACACCCGTACTAATGGGAAACAAAAGGTCTTATGTGTGGCAGTAGAATACACCCCGAGGGAGGCGAAAAAAAATCTGTGTCAACCGAACGTCAATATGGGACATGCTGACTGCTGACATGGATTAACGTTGGGGTAAAATATTGTTTTCATTTGTTTCAACTAAATTTAATCATTTGTGCCTAAAAGAAATTTCATAAATATTTTAATTTTTGGACCTCAATTTAGAAACTACAAAGTAAATGATGTTTTATTATTTTAGGTTCGAAATTGGAAATTTGATAAAAATTTCTTCTACGATTAAATATAAATATGTATGACAATTTACATGTTTTAGCGGCAAAATTGCGATTTTTTTCCACTAGAAAACAGATGGTTTCATTTTCTGGTGTTTTTATGTGTATAAATAAATGGTTATATGGTCCAGTCCCGATTAACTGAAGCTATATTATCCAAAGCTCTCCATAGAACCTTCGGGTAATTGAAAAAAAAAATTGTTAATTTTTTTTTTCTTGGGTCAAATTACGAGTTGAAGGACCACTAATAAGTCAAATATGAGTGCAAGTTTCATTACCAAAATAATAAACACTCTCAAAAGTCAAGGAAATTGTGACACCCTTTGAATTATAGGACAAATTTCCATGCATTGAGTCAATGAATCGTGTTATTCAAAAAAATGTTGAAAAGTACAATTTTTCCAAACAAGTGCTGAAAATTTCAACTTTTCAGCATCCTTTTCAGTGCTGAAAAGTTCAACTTTTCAGCATTTGTTTTGAAAAGGGTTACTATTCCATTCTCCATTTTTGGTACAGAAAAGTAGGCTGTTTCGTCGTTCAAGAATAACAGGAAAAGTAAATAGTTTCACGACGGAATTGCAAAAATGAACTTAAGTTACACACAAGTTTTGACAGCTATCACGACCAGTTTTTATTCGTTGTGAAAAAAATAAAAAATGGAATTAACAAATATCTGGTAAGAATGATATTGAGCTTTATTTGAGATAAAAAAGACACTTGTTGCCTTCCTCACCTTACTGAGGAAAGGCTATAAAATCACTCGAAAAATGAACTTATTAGTTTGACCTCGTAGACCCACCTTCACGTATACATATCGACTCAGAATCATGTTCTGAGCAAATGTCTGTGGGGATGTGTGTAGGTGGGTGGACAAAAAAATTGTCACTCGATTATCTCCAGACTGGATCAACGGATTTTGACCGTATTAGTCTCATTCGATCCGTCTTGGGGTCCCATAGGCCTCTATTTAAAATCAGCATGTTTAGTTAAGTCTTTCAAAAGTTATGCTAAAAAAACGATTTTGGCGAATGTCCGGAAGATTGTAAAAAGGGTGGTTTTTGCAAGAAAACCTATCAGGTTATACATTTTCAGAAAGATATTGAAAAGACCTTTTCCAATGAGTCCAAAACATTGGAGATCAGACAACCCTATCAAAAGTTATTAGCACTTAAGTGTTATTTATACACTTTTTGGAGGCCGAATAGATTGTGATAGAAATATTGCCTGAATCATCCATGCGAACTATCGTTGGGTAGGTTTTTATCAGACCTTGCCGATGAGCCAGAAATATTCAAGGTATGTGAACGTTATCAAAAGAAATGAGTAATGAAGTTGATTTGTTAAACATGTTGCTGTTTTTACAGAATGTATTGACTTTATGAATATGAGGAAGGCACCAACCACCTAAAGGTGGATTAAGTAACGTTTTTTTTTTGCTTAAATTTGGTATTTGGATAATGGAGTCTTGATGGTACTAAAGTGATTTCATAATCAATCAAACTAAATTTTCACTTAGCATACTTGAATATTATCAATTTAAATCTGTTTCAGTTTGCAATTAGTTTCACAAAATTATTTGTACTATGACGTGACATTCTTGAAACACTTTCTTATTGATATTTTACCATTCTGGTAATTTCTGATCATTCTTAATTTTTCAAGCAGCTTATTATTCAGTTTTTTTTATGTTAAGCTCTTATTTTTTAATAAAATTATTCATTGAAAAAAACCAATTTCCAAAATCGTGAATTAAATTCACGAATGCGAGAACCACAAATGAATGTATTCACGTTCATGGTGCAAATGCACCATACTCATGAATAAATTCCTTCGTTTTTCTCACATTCGTGAACTTAATTCACGATTACGAGAATTGATTTTTTTCTGTGTTTATGCATTTTAAAGTATGCAACATAATGCTATTTTTAATTTATGGACAAATAATATTTTAGAAATATATTTTTTTTGTTTCTTTATGTTTCCCCTAAATTAATAATATTTAAATAAATTTGCTTGAAAATAAATAACCCTTGAGATTTTTTTTTGCATTTCTGTCGATAAACTTCTTACTTCTGCTATCGTTCTCGAAAAACGAAAAGCCTACTTTTCTGTACCAAAAAATAACAGAATCAAAAGCTTAAAAAAATGCTGAAAAGTTCTTCTTTACAGCATTGAAATAGATGCTTAAAAAGATGAACTTTTCAGCACTTGTTTCAAAAAGTAATAATTATCAACATTTTTCATTTATTCGGTTTATTTACGAAATACATCTGACTTATTTTTTCCATTCAATGGGGTTTTTCTCTAATTGCAAATAAGTCGCATGAAACTCGTTGCAAAGCTTGAGTTTTAAAGTACTCGTCGTAATAATCCAACTAGGTAAACCTCATTGGATAAACGTACAACTTGTACTGAAAAAAATATCTTTTTCAACTTGTTGCATAAACTACTATTTATAATCAGAAGGTTTCTTGTTTTCATACTTCTGGTAAATGTTAAAAAAAACCTGTAAAACGACGTTAAAATCAAATAACTAATTATTGACAAATTACATTTTTTTTCAAATTCCTAGCTTTGTAAATACTTTACTACTTTTATGTAATATTGTGAAAATTTAATTAATATTGACACCCAAATTTTAGTTCCTGTCTTTTAAAAAATACATAATTATAATCTTTTGTTAGGAAATCCATTAATAGTATTGCTTGGTGTGGTCTAGGGGAAGGTGGGGCAAGACGACCATATAGGGCAAGAAGAACAATCGCTCGTACGGCCGTAATTTTTACAATTTTGATTATTTCCAGTATGAGGAATTGTTGCTAGCATTGCAATAAGCTGATTCTACTAACACATAACTTGGAAAGTACAGAATGAGACTTAAGGTTCGTTTTAAGGCTCATTTTATCAAAATGCTATTTTTCCTAGATCAGTAGTGTCCCTACTAATGACTTGCACCTATTGTAAAGTGTTATTTAACTTTTGGTTATTTTTGTTGAAAGCTTTTAAAAAAGCTTGTTCAGGTGAGGTTTTAGAATGGAAAAAAATACGAATTGCTGCAACAACATATTTTATTGAGAAATAAATACATAAAGTACTTAAAAACTGATAAACAATTGTTAAACAAAATGTTCATACAAAATATAGTGATATTATGAAACTTTCGTTTTTTTCATCAAAGCCCCAACGAGTTATTCGTCTTGCCCCACTAGTTGAGTAGAACGTACGGAAAATCAGATTTATTTAAATCAATTTTTTACATTAAAAAACAGGTTTAAAAAAAACTCGTTCTATCAATGTCTTAGTCAAGGCATGGAATAAGATGATTATTTAAAAAATCCGACAGATTTTTCTCGTTTTTGATGGGTTACAATGAGCATTTCCTTGGCTTGCTACACTTGTCCCACTTTCCCATACAAAATCCAATATATTTAATTTATTAGCATTTTAAAAAAAAATATGGGTAATTCTCTACCAACTCACACGAAATCGGGAAAAGTTGCCCCGACCCCTCTTCGATTTGCGTGAAACTTTGTCCTAAGGGGTAACTTTTGTCCCTGATCACGAATCCGAGGTCCGTTTTTTGATATCTCGTGACGGAGGGGCGGTACGACCCCTTCCATTTTGAACATGCGAAAAAGAGGTGTTTTTCAATAATTTGCAGCCTGAAACGGTGATGAGATAGAAATTTGGTGTCAAAGGGACTTTTATGTAAAATTAGACGCCCGATTTGATGGCGTACTCAGAATTCCGAAAAAACGTATTTTCATCGAAAAAACACTAAAAGTTTTAAAAATTCTCCCATTTTCCGTTACTCGACTGTAAAAATTTTGGAACATGTCATTTTATGGGAAATTTAATGTACTTTTCGAATCTACATTGTCCCAGAAGGGTCATTTTTCATTTAGAACAAAATTTTTCATTTTAAAATTTCGTGTTTTTCTAACTTTGCAGGGTTATTTTTAGAGTGTAACAATGTTCTACAAAGTTGTAGAGCAGACAATTACAAAAATTTTGATATATAGACATAAGGGTTTGCTTATAAACATCACAAGTTATCGCGATTTTACGAAAAAAGTTTTGAAAAAGTTACTTTTTGCGTTTCTCTTTGTTTCGTCGTCCGTGTCTGTCGCGGGTGACCATGAACGGCCATGATCGATGACGACCAACTTTTTCAAAACTTTTTTCGTAAAATCGCGATAACTCGTGATGTTTATAAGCAAACCCTTATGTCTATATATCAAAATTTTTGTAATTGTCTGCTCTACAACTTTGTAGAACATTGTTACACTCTAAAAATAACCCTGCAAAGTTTGAAAAACACGAAATTTTAAAATGAAAAATTTTGTTCTAAATGAAAAATGACCCTTCTGGGACAATGTAGATTCGAAAAGTACATTAAATTTCCCATAAAATGACATGTTCCAAAATTTTTACAGTCGAGTAACGGAAAATGGGAGAATTTTAAAACTTTTTAGTGTTTTTCGATGAAAATACGTTTTTCGGAATTCTGAGTACGCTATCAAACCGGGCGTCTAATTTTACATAAAAGTCCCTTTGACACCAAATTTCTATCTCATCACCGTTTCAGGCTGCAAATTATTGAAAACACCTCTTTTTCGCATGTTCAAAATGGAAGGGGTCGTACCGCCCTCCGTCACGAGATATCAAAAATGGACCTCGGATTCGTGATCAGGGACAAAAGTTACCCCTTAGGACAAAGTTTCACGCAAATCGAAGAGGGGTCGGGGCAACTGCTGTGTGAGTTGGCGGAGAATTACCCATATTTGAAAACTTGAGATAAATCTTTATTGTAATGATCCGTTCTGTAGAAAAATCTTGGAAAAACGCGTGTTGTCAGTTTCGCAAAATTAAAATATTTAAAAGTTGGTTTTAAAAAATGGATAACTTGTTAAATGTTTAATTACCTATGGGAGTTGTTTATATTTGATTTATCAGCGTCCAAATTGTATGGAAGTAATGAGCTCAAATCTCAAATATAAGCTCCATTATACAAAAACTTCAGCAGTCCAAGCCATTTATTTAAGAAAATTGTTTTTGACAATATTTAAAAAAAAACTAATTAAATTTAATTCTTTGCCAAGCAATTTGGTTTGTTTATTTATCCGTCTCAAGGACTTTTATTTTTGACGAGAAAAAAAGATGTGTTGTTATTTTTTCTTTGATGTATACAAGACGACACCATGCTTCATGTAACCAATAATGCAATATTTCTTCTATTATCCCTTTCAAATTAATAATAAAGTCATATCTATTTACGACAAGAATTCTCAAGTTTGGCCCTAATTTTGTAGATTTTTACTTTTCCCTAAGTTGGGTGATCGTTTTGAGCTGTTTTGTTCTCTACGCAAACATTACTTTTTTGTTTATTTTTCTAATGGCTCATTTTTAATAGTTTTATACTCATCAATCTTGTAGTTTTTTTTTTTTCAAATTGTTGGTATTTGACATGTTCCACAACCTTCAATTTGTTATTATTTGCATTTTCAGCCACTTTATTTTTTTTGCATTCAAATTTTGACATAGAAGTAGGAAATACTAGTTAACTCCACGAAAATCATTTTACAAATAATTGGAAAAGTCACACATGAAGTAATTATAAACATCAACCCAATTTTATTTAATGAGTTCTCGTATCAAATCTTTTTGAACAGTATAAAGTTGGGGAAAATTGATTTCGGCGAATTTTTAGAACGAACCCCGTTTAGGGGCAAAAGTTGATTTAGTAGATTTTTGTTGCAAATTAAACTTTTGTTTTTGTAAAGTGTCCTTAGGAATTTAAAAATTTCAAGTCGTTTTTAATTATACTCATGGATTCTAAAATTTTCGATCGATCAAGTTTGAATACCTAATCGCAGAGAACCACAATTGTCCCCCAACTAAACCAAAGAACAAAAAAAAACACCTGCTCAGGTAAATGCCTTTTCACTCGTTTTGTGTAGGCACATTTTTGCTGCCATTCTCCCAGGCAAGAAAATCCTGTTTTTCCACAACGAAAAGCACATCAACAATAGCCGCTGAGAAGAAAACTTCTGCACATAAGAAAGCCAGAAAAAAAAACAAATGGCCGTTGTTTCTACTATTGTGTCAAGAGAGAAAGAAAATGCAAACAGAAGAACACATGATGTTGGTTGTGACGACTGCACAGAATGTGAGCTTAGCTTCTATGAAGTGGGGGTCTTATTTGCAGACTACTGGGAGGATCCCGAAACCGGAATTCAAGTTCAATTCTGGACGAGAAAAGTCTGTCAAGGTTGAGAGGATTTGTTCGGAAATTGGAAATTGTTTCGAAAACAGCTTGTTAGTTTTGGAAAATTGCGCTATTCTACTATTCGTGGGATGAAATTTAATAGGAAAAACTAAAGCTTGAAATTTTCACTATTTTCCCACGTTCTATAAGTAACGGTTAATGTTGCTCAAATTTCACCGCTGGCTGGAACCAGGTCATGGAGGAAAATTTCATTACCGTCGTTTTAACAAGGGCTTTGCTCGACCGTGGAAACGCAGTTGTAATCAAATTACAATTTCGATGAGCCCTTTTTGCCTGCAACTGAGAGTGTATCTGTGCGAGTATGTGTGTAATGTGAGTGTATTTTTAAAGATGGTAACGGTTTTACTTGTATTGAGATTACTTTTTTCAAAAATATTTGTATATATATAAATCAATCGATAAAAATATTCAACATTTTTTTGCAAATAGTCAAAAAAGAAGAAAAAAGTCTAAGAGTTTTCTAAAACTTTTAGTAATAAAATGTCATAGCAAAGAAAATAATGTTCGTTGTTTAGTTAACTGATCATTTTGATCATTTATTTCAAATGTGTAATGTTTACAGCTTACAGCATTGAGTGTTGATATTTTATAAATTTTCAATGAACTTTTCAAGAAATAAAATACATTCCATGAACCTTTACGATCGCATTCCCATAACGGTGTGACCGTTATCACAACCAAGAAAAAAGTGTGTGTAGTTTGTTTTTCCGACTTTTTCCCCTCCACGGGGAAAAAGATGGAAAAACAGTGGCAGTGAAAATCCCATAAAAGCACCCCCTCTCTTTGCCAATCTCAAGTTCACCGGGTTTCCCCTCATCGAGAAGCAAGTCAATATTTGGAAAACTGACAAAACTGAGGCTGCTGTGGTGAGGTGCAGCCCACTTTCCCCCTCAGAAGTGGCAACCAACAACGGTGTGATGGTTTATGGAAAAGACCATAAAGGCGGCATCAGCAGCAGAAGCATCGTTTTCGCTTCAATGAATATTTCAATTTCTGCTAAAATGTGATGCGACACAGATCGGAACTTGAGCGAGTAACTCTCAATTGGGCCTGTTTTCTAAAAAACTTTAGAAATTAAAAGTATTTTTGATTGTTTATCATTTATCATTTATCATTTATCATTTATCATTTATCATTTATCATTTATCATTTATCATTTATCATTTATCATTTATCATTTATCATTTATCATTTATCATTTATCATTTATCATTTATCATTTATCATTTATCATTTATCATTTATCATTTATCATTTATCATTTATCATTTATCATTTATCATTTATCATTTATCATTTATCATTTATCATTTATCATTTATCATTTATCATTTATCATTTATCATTTATCATTTATCATTTATCATTTATCATTTATCATTTATCATTTATCATTTATCATTAATCATTTATCATTTATCATTTATCATTTATCATTTATCATTTATCATTTATCATTTATCATTTATCATTTATCATTTATCATTTATCATTTATTATTTATCATTTATCATTTATCATTTATCATTTATCATTTATCATTTATCATTTATCATTTATCATTTATCATTTATCATTTATCATTTATCATTTATCATTTATCATTTATCATTTATCATTTATCATTTATCATTTATCATTTATCATTTACCATTTATCATTTATCATTTATCATTTATCATTTATCATTTATCATTTATCATTTATCATTTATCATTTATCATTTATCATTTATCATTTATCATTTATCATTTATCATTTATCATTTATCATTTATCATTTATCATTTATCATTTATCATTTATCATTTATCATTTATCATTTATCATTTATCATTTATCATTTATCATTTATCATTTATCATTTATCATTTATCATTTATCATTTATCATTTATCATTTATCATTTATCATTTATCATTTATCATTTATCATTTATCATTTATCATTTATCATTTATCATTTATCATTTATCATTTATCATTTATCATTTATCATTTATCATTTGGGTAATTCTCTACCAACTCACACGAAATCGGGAAAAGTTGCCCCGACCCCTCTTCGATTTGCGTGAAACTTTGTCCTAAGGGTAACTTTTGTCCCTGATCACGAATCCGAGGTCCGTTTTTGATATCTCGTGACGGAGGGCGGTACGACCCCTTCCATTTTGAACATGCGAAAAAGAGGTGTTTTCAAGAATTTGCAGCCTGAAACGGTGATGAGATAGAAATTTGGTGTCAAAGGAACTTTTATGTAAAATTAGACGCCCGATTTGATGGCGTACTCAAATTCCGAAAAACGTATTTTCATCGAAAAAACACTAAAAAGTTTTAAAAATTCTCCCATTTTCCGTTACTCGACTGTAAAAATTTTGAAACATGTCATTTTATGGGAAATTTAATGTACTTTTCGAATCTACATTGTCCCAGAAGGGTCATTTTTCATTTAGAACAAAATTTTTCATTTTAAAATTTCGTGTTTTTCTAACTTTGCAGGGTTATTTTTAGAGTGTAACAATGTTCTACAAAGTTGTAGAGCAGACAATTACAAAAATTTGATATATAGACATAAGGGGTTTGCTTATAAACATCACAAGTTATCGCGATTTTACGAAAAAAAGTTTTGAAAAAGTTACTTTTTGCGTTTCTCTTTGTTTCGTCGTCCGTGTCTGTCGCGGGTGACCATGAACGGTCATGATCGATGACGACCAACTTTTTTAAAACTTTTTTTCGTAAAATCGTGATAACTTGTGATGTTTATAAGCAAAACCCTTATGTATATATATTAAAATTTTTGTAATTGTCTGCTCTACAACTTTGTAGAACATTGTTACACTCTAAAAATAACCCTGCAAAGTTAGAAAAACACGAAATTTTAAAATGAAAAATTTTGTTCTAAATGAAAAATGACCCTTCTGGGACAATGTAGATTCGAAAAGTACATTAAATTTCCCATAAAATGACATGTTCCAAAATTTTTACAGTCGAGTAACGGAAAATGGGAGAATTTTAAAACTTTTAGTGTTTTTTCGATGAAAATACGTTTTTCGGAATTCTGAATACGCCATCAAATCGGGCGTCTAATTTTACATAAAAGTCCCTTTGACACCAAATTTCTATCTCATCACCGTTTCAGGCTGCAAATTATTGAAAAACACCTCTTTTCGCATGTTCAAAAATGGAAGGTCGTACCGCCCTCCGTCACGAGATATCAAAAACGGACCTCGGATTCGTGATCAGGGACAAAAGTTACCCCTTAGGACAAAGTTTCACGCAAATCGAAGAGGGGTCGGGGCAACTGCTGTGTGAGTTGGCGGAGAATTACCCATTTATCATTTATCATTTATCATTTATCATTTATCATTTATCATTTATCATTTATCATTTATCATTTATCATTTATCATTTATCATTTATCATTTATCATTTATCATTTATCATTTATCATTTATCATTTATCATTTATCATTTATCATTTATCATTTATCATTTATCATTTATCATTTATCATTTATCATTTATCATTTATCATTTATCATTTATCATTTATCATTTATCATTTATCATTTATCATTTATCATTTATCATTTATCATTTATCATTTATCATTTATCATTTATCATTTATCATTTATCATTTATCATTTATCATTTATCATTTATCATTTATCATTTATCATTTATCATTTATCATTTATCATTTATCATTTATCATTTATCATTTATCATTTATCATTTATCATTTATCATTTATCATTTATCATTTATCATTTATCATTTATCATTTATCATTTATCATTTATCATTTATCATTTATCATTTATCATTTATCATTTATCATTTATCATTTATCATTTATCATTTATCATTTATCATTTATCATTTATCATTTATCATTTATCATTTATCATTTATCATTTATCATTTATCATTTATCATTTATCATTTATCATTTATCATTTATCATTTATCATTTATCATTTATCATTTATCATTTATCATTTATCATTTATCATTTATCATTTATCATTTATCATTTATCATTTATCATTTATCATTTATCATTTATCATTTATCATTTATCATTTATCATTTATCATTTATCATTTATCATTTATCATTTATCATTTATCATTTATCATTTATCATTTATCATTTATCATTTATCATTTATCATTTATCATTTATCATTTATCATTTATCATTTATCATTTATCATTTATCATTTATCATTTATCATTTATCATTTATCATTTATCATTTATCATTTATCATTTATCATTTATCATTTATCATTTATCATTTATTATTTATCATTTATCATTTATCATTTATCATTTATTAGCAATTCCCCACAAAAACGACATGATTCGAAAAAAAGTTCTCCGATCGGGCTCAAATTTTTTCTGGGGGTTCCTTGGCCGAAATAATTAGACCCGTATTTTTTTGTTTGGCCATTAGGGTGACCTACGCCGTGTTAGGGTGGTCCAAAAAAGTGCCATTTTCGCAGATTTTCGCAAAACCACATTTTTTCAAAAAAATCATAACTACGCACCATTTCAACCGATTTTTGCTGTCTTGGGTACAACCGAAAGGGTATTAGATAGGCTTTTAAGGAAAAATAGTTCAAAGTTTAAAATATCTTGTCTAACATTTGAAAAGGTCGTATGAAAACTTAAGATGCTTTTTTGAGGGTCTCGACACCAAAGAGCCTATGTTTGAAAATATTGTCATCGGATTCCTTGGAAAATTTTACATAACATATCAAAAAATGGTGAAGTTATGTTTTTGAGAAAAAACTGCGATGACTTAAAATGTTTAGCGAAGACCATACATGTTAGGGTAACAATATTTTTGTAATTCAAATACGTAACTTTTGGTACCCACACATGTATAGGTCATCGCTGAAATCTTGAAGTTATCGCAGTTTTAGTGAAAAAAGGCGATTTTTTCCGATTTCGTCATTCTCCCTTTTTTGCGCGCGGCGCGTCGAAAAACTTAGTTTTTATTTTCAAAACATAACCTCACCATTTTTTGATATTTTTAATAAAATTTTCCGAGAAATCCGATAAAAATATTTTCAGACATTGGCTCTTTGGTTCCGAGACCCTCAAAAAAGCATGTAAAGTTTTCAATTGACCTTTTTCAAATGTTAGACTAGATATTTGAAACTTTGAACAATTTTTCCTTAATAGCCTATTAAAATCCCTTGCGCCCAAGACAGCTAAAATCGGTTGAAATGGTGCATAGTTATGATTTTTTGAAAAATGTGGTTTTGTGAAAATTGGCGAAAATGGCAATGTTTTGGACCACCCTAACACGGCGTTGATCACCCTAATTGCCAAACAAAAAAAAGGGTCTAATTATTTTGGCCAAGGATTCCCCAGAAAAAATAGTCCGATGCGAGAACATATTTTTTTAAACCATGCTGTATTCGTGGGGAATTGCTGTAATCATTTATCATTTATCATTTTTTGATTTATTTTCTGCTCAGTTGAATAAAAAAAAATGTTAAAAAACAGGTAAGTTGAGGGTTACCAGCAAAATGTCACAGAAGAGAAACTTAGAAAGCGTAAGCGAAAGGAAAAAAAAGAGAAGAACAAAGCCCACAACAGCCAGTCAGGAAAATCATGAAAATAAACAGGAGGAAAATATTACTGTTTACACGATTTTTTCCCTTACTCGCGGTCGTCGATGCTTCTCTGAAGAGGGAGAGTGGTGAAAAACGTCAGCTGAATGGAACGATTGTTTTTTTTTGCTGTTCTTTCCCTCTTCAGTACACTTTTCATCTCAAGAGGTGTATCTTCGTGCTTTTTTCATTCAAGAGGGTGTCATGAAAGAGAAAGCTCCTCAGCGACGAGATAAAAGACTTTTGCGCGCGCGGAAAGAATCTCTTCAAAGTTTGTTTAAGCTTAATTTAAGAGCATTGTTGGTCGTTTTGGGGAATGTTGAACCCTTTAGGGGATTTTGGGGTATGGTGAACTATTTTTAATTTTTTTTATATGCTCAAAATATTAGCAAAAATTTAATTTCTCAAAATTAAGTTTGCCCCACCATCCCCTACCTTAATAGTTCACCAGATAATAGTCTCACCATTATTCTCAAGTCATGACTTCTTTGCGCACCATAAATCGACAAAGGAAAGGAAATTCTCTTCTTTCTTTTTTTTCGTTTGGTCCACACCGAAAAAGGTTCCCCGAAAGGGCAGTGTCACGTCGTAATGTTAGCCGTCCCCCCTTGGCTGTGTCAGCGTTGTTTGCAATAAAAATATTTTGCAGATTTTTATCGACCTATCCAACAGGTTGGAATTGTTTTGGGGGGATCGTTTCTGGCATCCGCTGTGACCAGTGCTTTTTTGGTTTTCTTGGGGTGTCATTTAGGACAGTATTGTGGTTTTGAAATTCACATAGTTGAATTTTTCTCGACTGTTTTTTTTTCAAATATAGTCTGTTTTAGCTTCTCAAAACTGTAATTTTTCAGTCGAATTACATTTTTTGTAACAGTGTTACTACTAAGTATCGAGCTTTTTCGCACCTTGTCTTCATGTTGGCTCGGTTCTGCGTTTGTAGCAGGAAATGGTGACAGATGGAAATGATGCGACGAGGTGATAAAAATAAATAAATAATTTTGCATTACTGTCGCACCCGTAAAGTTGAAAAACACAACTTGAATGGTTGTTTGCTCACTGTAAAGGACTCTGCTTACGACAAGAAGTGTTATAGTCTAAGAGATTTTTTTTTGCGGTTGAGAAAGCTTGATGAAAATGATGCTGGTCAATACTTATTAAAAGGATTGTCGAATTAAGGTTGAGTAGAAGGTAACCTGAGAAATAAATGTTAACTTGTTTGAAGGTCCTGAAAAGATGCTTCTTTTTTGCAATATGGGTATCAAACGCAGCGAAATGTTACATGATTTTTCATTCTAAACACTCTTAAACAGTTAAAACACATGCAAAATTTCGAATCGTTTGATACCTATATTGCGAATTTAAAAAAAATGAATATTTTCGAGAAAATAACGTATTTAGTTCAAATTTGAGTATTTCATTCAAACGACTCTAAAACAATTAAAATACTAGCCAAATTTCGAATCGTTTAATACCCATGTTGCAAATTATAAAAAATTGAGTACTTTCATACAATACGGTATTTTGTGATTTTTTTAGTATTTATACTTTGAAACTTACCATATTATCAAAAAAAAAAAAATAATAATAATAATATCCTAACAACATCCTCAAAGCCTTAATAAAACCTTTGTTAAAACCAAGTCAGGAGTTAAGGAAAAATGACATTTCATACGACTTAAAACGTCTTATGCCAAATAGGTTGCATTTTGGCAAAACATAAGTCTTTGTCTTGCCAAATTATAAAATGGAGATGGTTTTCAAAAATGGCGATGATGAAAAATAGATATTGGAGGTAATCAAAATAATTTGAAAACTTATTTCTCGCAGTCGGTGGCTCGAATTCAGCTGCGGTTTAAATTTTATTGATAATTTTAGGGAAGATAGAGCCAAGAAAAAAAAACTCGCTTCATAAAAAAATCATTATTTGTAACCTTAGTTTTTAATTTTAAAATAGAAGTTTATGTAACAAGTTGCAAAAAGAGGATTTTTTCAGCACGAGTCGTACATTTATCCAACGAGGTTCACCGAGTTGGATAAATAGGAAGAGTGCTGAAAAAATCAAGTTTTGCAACGAGTTCCATACAACATTTTTTGCAATTCCAAAAAACACACACTGAGTGAAATTTTTTGTCAAATTTTCATTTATTTTTGTCAATAAATCGTTTGAATCAAAAAAATTTTGAAAAGTGTTACCATTTGAGTGCTGAAAAGAAGAACTTTTCAGCATTTATTTTGAAAAGAGTTGCTATTCGGTTCTGTTATTTTTGGTACAGAAAGTAGGCTATTTCGTCGTTCAAGAATGACAGGAAAAGTAAGTAGTTTCACGACGGAGTTGCAAAAAATATTTCATTGCAATTCTTTGAAAAACACGTTCAAATTATTTATAAACATCAATTGCTATATTAATTATATTAGAAATTCAGCATAAATGAGTGTTTGCGTCAAATTTAAATTAAATTGCTCAGTTCTATATTTTTTCAACCAAGATGGCGGTCGATCACATTCAATTAGAACACGCGTTTAGCGCCATATTTATGCACTGCTAATTGGCCGCGTTAAAAGCTTTTTCAGGAGTTTGTGGTTTTAATTAAATTTTTTGCATGCCTGATGGCACTTGACAATAAATAAATTTTACAATTAAAAATTATATTTTTGTCTTTTACTTATTTATTTAACTACTCTACAGTGATTTAGAGCAATTCCAGCTCAAATCAGGAATTTTTCTGGTATTTTTGTACCCGACCCTCTCCGATTTCAATGAAACTTTGTAGAAATGTTATCCTGGTCCTATATGAGCCATTTTTGTGTATATGGAGCCAATAGTACTCGAAAATAAGATTTGAGGGTGGGCGTAAGGTATTTAAATATTTTTGTATTTTGTAATTTATAAATTACTGTATCTCGAAGCCGTTGCGTTGTATCAAAAAGTGATCAAAGACAAACTTGTAGGAAATTGGACGGGTTTTCTGAAAAAAATACACTGAAACAGAAATACACGTCACATCTATGAGATTTTTTGATTTTTAAGTCTAAAACTTAAATTTAAAGTTGATGTCACGATTTTTTTCGTTCAAAATTTTTGAGGAAATAGCCTTAAATGTTACCAAAAGACTGACGAAAAATGCAGGATGGTATTTCTCTTCTAAAAATATACAAAAATCATTTACTAAAACTGTTTTTTTTTTTTTGTAAAGTGGTCTAAAGATCAAAATTTTTAAAAACCAGTGGTGGGGATCGATTCTCTAAACAATTTTACATCAAAGTCTCCATATCGACCATTGTCCTATGTCCAATCCTTGGGGAGATACAGTGGTTTTAAAAATAAAAATGTTGAAAAAACGGGTTTTTTTGGTGGTTTTTAGCAATTTCTATATGACAGACTTGGTTTTTCAGTCTCGTAAATATTTTTTCCGGAAAGCTCGTCCAATTTCCCATAAGTTTGCCATTGACAGCTTTCTGATTTATATCGTTTCTATTTTTACGTAAGCAAATTTACTGTCCTGATTTCTACCACACTGAAAAAAATATTCTATTTTCAGTTATTAGCAATGCAATTAAGCTTATATCTGTAAGCCCTTACATTCAATTGAAATACTGTCAAAGGCAAACTTATGGGAAATTAGACGAACTTTTCGGTAAAAATATTTACGTAAAAATATTTTCCTCACGCGCTCACGCGCTCGTGAGCGCTCACTTTTCGCTCATTCGTGAGGAGGAGCGCTGCGCGAGCTAGCTCACGTTTGCCCGCGCTCACGTTTGCTCCGATTTTTTCAGCTCGCGTTTGCCCCACGCTCGCGCTCGCGCTCATTTTTCGCTCACGGGGCGCTCACTTTGGAAGTATCGCGAATCGTTTTACTTTTTGAGACAGTTTTTTGTTTTTCAATCCTAGTTTGATTTTGTACTTAAGGCGCAGCATGTCAGTGGAAACAAGGGAAGGGTATGAGCGCGTGAACAAAATGGTCTGTAATCCTTAGAAAAACTTACAAAACAATGAAATAATTCAAGAAGATTTATGTTGGGGTAAGTTCGATTCAATGTTATATGCTTGGTTGATTAAAATATAAAACTGGGTAAAATTGTTGAAACAGTTCTCTTTTTACAAAAAGCCTCCAAATTGCTAGTGTTTGAAATAACCCATTTGAATGAAATAATAAAAAATGGCATTGTTATGTTTTAGCACATAAAGGGTGGCCCCTCTTCCGTCAAGTAAATTATATCTAACACTTCCGCTACCAAACCTCTGAAAAAATTCAATTACAGATTCAATAAATGATTTTTTTGAATATGGACATTCTCTAAAATGTTCAGAATATGAGGGATGATTATAACTTTTTTAAAGCTCACTGCTGTTTTTTTAAAGGTCCAATAAAACATTTTTTTGTGTTTTTAAAACAGCCTTGAGTCAAAACTCCGGATTCTAAAAACTTAAAACAAACATTTGTCAATTAATTCAGTTTTTTGTTCATATCAGTGCATCTCTTCACGTCAATGATTTTTAACATTAAGAATGAGTTAGCTCTTTGTTAGCACACTCAAGAGTGAATCATTCTGCCCCTTGGCTAATTCTGAATTTAAATAGAACGTATATTTCGGTTCGCCAACTAAATCCATTTTATTGCTTACTTTTGTTTGTTTGACCACTTTCTTGATTGTTTTTGCTGCCTGTGCTGAGATAGTTCTAGAAACTTCGTTTAAAACAGGCAGATGCTTCAACAAGGAAAAACAACTACCTACTTTGGCTCACCAGCTCACGTGAGCGCAAAACGCTCCGGTGAGCGTGAGCGAGCACGAGCTACCTAATAAAAACTCACGCTCCAGCTGGAGCGAGCACGCTTTCCGTGAGCGCTCGCTCATTCGCAACCCTGCATTGGACAATGATCAATTTCAAGAATTTTTTTTCGTCAGTCTTTTGGTAACATTTTTTTGCTATTTCCTCAAAAATTTTGAACGAAAAAAAAATCGTCACATCACCTTTAAATTTAAGTATTAGACTTAAAAATCAAAAAATCTCATAGATGTGGCGTGTATTTTTGTTTCAGTGTATTTTTTCAGAAAGCCCGTCCAATTTCCTACAAGTTTGTGTTTGACCACTTTTTGATACGACGCAACGGCTTCGAGATACAGTAATTTTTAAATTACAAAATACAAAAATATTTAAATACCTTACGCCCTCCTCAAGTGTTATTTTCGTGTACTATTGGCTCCATATACACAAAAATGGCTCATATAGGCCCAGGATAACATGTCTACAAAGTTTCATTGAAATCGGAGATAGTCGGGTAAAAAAGTACCAGAAAAATTCCTGATTTGAGCTGTTTTAGAGTTTTTGAGAAAAAAAAACGATGGTGAAATAATAAAAAAATATAGGTTTTGTTATAAGCCTAAAATTAGGTCGCAGAAATTAAATGTTATGTTAAAAGTAAGAAAAAAATGAAAAACATATTTTTTTGTTCATGATTCGATTATCACGATAATCGTTTAATTCCGCCTTCAAAATAAAATGATAATCAATTTCCTTTGAAAAAAGCAGTTCAGATTGTTTCTTTGTTTGAAAGACTGACCATTTGAAAAAAGAAGTTTTCTTTTATGAAAATAAGGGAAAATTGCATAACTAAGGGACCGTGCCAAAAAACAATGTTTGGTCCATTACTGCAGTAATTAATGATTGTTACATGCTTTGATAGCATAAACAGCCCCGCCAAATTTCAGCATGATCGGAAAAAGTCGATTTCGATTTTATTTTATTTTTTTTGTGTACAGTTGGGACGAAATGACCTTTAGACCCCTGGGTAATTCTCCGCCAACTCACACAGCAGTTGCCCCGACCCCTCTTCGATTTGCGTGAAACTTTGTCCTTAGGGGTAACTTTTGTCCCTGATCACGAATTCGAGGTCCGTTTTTGATATCTCGTGACGGAGGGGCAGTACGACCCCGTCCATTTTTGAACATGCGAAAAAAGAGGTATTTTTCAATAATTTGCAGCCTGAAACGGTGATGAGATAGAAATTTGGTGTTCAAAAGACTTTTATGTAAAATTAGACGCCCGATTTGATGGCGTACTCAGAATTCCGAAAAAACGTATTTTTCATCGAAAAAACACTAAAAAAGTTTTAAAAATTCTCCCATTTTCCGTTTTTCAAAGTAAGAAAAAACATGAAATTTTCAAATGAAAAATTTTGTTCTAAATAAAAAAATGACCATTCTGGGTCAATGTAGATTCGAAAAGAACATTAAATTTCCAAATTTCTGGATTTTATTTCCAATTATAAATTGCTAGGCATCCTGAATAGTCTGCCTCCACTAAGCCATTTTAAAGCTGCTTCTCATTTTTCATTGTTTTCCTATTTTTGTGAACTGTGGTGACGTCTTCATTTCAAAGAGTATCAAATTCCTGTGTGCTATAACAAGTGTCAAATTTCATTTCCATTTTCATTAGTTTTTATCTATGCATTTTTTATTCAAATCCTGTCAAAACTAAAATAATCCGCCAAAAATTCCATGAATCATTCAGTCAACTATTCTCATCAAGCTGATAAAATCTATTTATAGAACGGTGGCAATCTATTTTCAGCCCGCCAACTACGTTCGCTCACATTCCAATATAAAACAAAAAAACACACACGTTGGCTATAAATATTTCATTCTGACCCTGGCACATCCAGGTGAAATTGCCCCTCCTCTAGCGCACATATCTCGTACACCCATATGTATTGTGTTCAAATGATAAATGCTTATCAGTGATAGCCGTTTGATCGGCCGTTATTCTGGAGGCATCAGCCACCAACTCAGCAGCTTTATTGTTGTTGTTGCATCGAAAGTAACTGACTGACGTCAAAGCACACGCAGAACCTGTCAATCGGTGACTGACAGAGAGTCGGGTGGGGGGTGGGGGGGGGGGAAGTGACACACACACTAAACGATTGTGAAAACTCTCGTGTTTGCAACACAAAAAAAAGTGAACCCCCTTCGAGGGAAAATTTTTGCCCCTTTATGGCAATTAAAGTCGTAAAAAACGAGATTGCCGGTGATGAGTGGACTCCCAAAATGTGAGAAGTTATTTTTTTATGATGGATTTCTTGGGGTCGTCAATCCGGTTGAGTCTCGAAGGGATTGTTTTGGTTTCCTGGGAAGGGTAACGAAAAAAAAGTTTGGCACTTGTGAAAACGTTTGTCCGTTTTATTGTTTTGAAAGGTCGTTAAAATATGGTCGGGAATTGTTTCTCAAATTGTTTTACTGGTGGACGCAGCTGGTTTGGATTGACTCGAATGTTTTTCACTTTTTCTTGCCCATCATTCCCTCGTTTGAGAACTTTTTTTGCTTCTCTTGCACCCTATTTTTTTTTATTTTACATGTAAATATTTATCTTGATTAATTTTCTACATTTAATGTGCAACCTTTTCGTTGCATACTTTTCCATTTTTAGATGGTCATTTTAAGCAACTTTTGTTCTACGAAAAACATCACTTTTCTTGTGCAATGTTTTTCTTGTTATTTTGAGTATTTCAATTTGCATTTATCATGTTAAGTTTATGATTATTACTGATAGTATTCGGCTTCCATCTCCAATCACAATTTTCTCCTTTTTGTATTTTCATGTGTTTACGGCCACTTTTTCAATGTTTGCTTGTTTTCACATTTTCTTCCATGGAGTGATACTAGGTTTATAATTTAAATTGTATAAAATGTGTAAATGCTTAGTTTGGGATATAACATTTTTTTTAAATATTGGTATACCATTTTTTCCAAACATCCTAACGTCAGCTTTAGATCTTTACAAGATCAATTTGATGTTTTCCCGGGCGGAAAGTGAGTTGGTTGCGACAACTTCGAACTATCTTGGCTTGTTTATTTGCATCTTGTTGTAAACTCCTCGAGTTATGACGACTTTTGAAACCGACTGCGTATCATGGAAAGTATATTCCATGATCATACTGCATTATCTACAGTTGATATTGAGCTGTTAGTGGTAGTTTTTAGACTTAGCAAAATTTCGAAAATTAAATTTTTTCAAAATTTTACCCGAACATCATGAAATGATTATTTTGACTTTGTTTCAAATTTATGCTGGACTTAGCAAAATTTGCAGTCACTGACCGAAGTTTCAATTTCCGATACTTAGAATAATTTTCATGAGCTGATATTTTAAAGTTTGATTTTATTTATGCTGGACTTTGAAATTTTTGCGTATATTTTTTAATTCTTTACTTTTTACAGAAAAAGCATTTTTTTGAGACTTAGAAAATTTTCGGGAGTTTGGAAACATGATTTTGATATTTATTTTTGCTTTGAACCAAAATTTCGGAAAAATCGACGAAATTACAGGAAATTTTTGTCCGATTTTTACAAAAACATCAGTTTGCTCCTAAAATAATGTCCCTAACAAAACTTCTTCATTGAAATTTTGAAATTCGAAAGTTGGTTTTTAATAATTATTGATATACCCCCTACAAAAATCGTTCCGGCACTTAGAAAATTTACGAGATCCGTATCACGACAAGATTTTCGGTAGAATTTATTTGATTTTTTGGACTAAGCAAAATTTTGGCTTTTAGCCAGTAAAATTTCGGAAAAATCGTCGAAATTACAGGAAATTTTCGTCCGATTTTTACAAAAACATCAGTTTGTTCCTAAAATAATGTCCCTAACAAAACGTCTTCATTGAAATTTTGAAATTCGAAAGTTGGTTTTTAATAATTATTGATATACCCCCTACAAAAATCGTTCCGGCACTTAGAAAATTTACGGGATCCGTATCACGACAAGATTTTCGGTAGAATTTATTTGATTTTTTGGACTAAGCAAAATTTTGGCTTTTAGCCAGTAAAATTTCGGAAAAATCGTCGAAATTACAGGAAATTTTCGTCCGATTTTTACAAAAACATCAGTTTGTTCCTAAAATAATGTCCCTAACAAAACGTCTTCATTGAAATTTTGAAATTCGAAAGTTGGTTTTTAATAATTATTGATATACCCCCTACAAAAATCGTTCCAGCACTTAGAAAATTTACGGGATCAGTATCACGATAAGATTTTTGGTAGATTTTTTTAGATTTTCAGGACATTGCGAAATTTTTGCTCACAGCCAGTTGAATATTTTTCAACATTTTGAAAAATTATTTTGATAAGAAACATTACCAGGCTTTTTGGAATTTTACTGTTGATTTTTGGACTTATGCAATTTTAGGAATATTTTCATAAACTGTTATTTTTAATTTAAAAAAAATTGAATATAGAGACTTTGGATTTTTTGTGATTTGGAAAATTATTATAACATTTTGGAAATTCAACTCTTTCTCCACAATTTTTTTATGAGTTTTTAAAGTAAAATAATTTTTCAACTTTGAAAAATCTTGTTTTGATGTAAGTGCGTATATTCCTGCAATATTACTCATATTTGTGAAGAGGAAGAAGGGGAGGGGTCTGAATTGTGGCGGGGTGCATTAAAACCAATAAAATTATTTTTGGGATCAAAATCTACTTTATGAACTTGATATGATTTTTGGAAGATTTCAGTTGTTTGCTACTATAAACTCAACTTGATGTGGCATTGTTGGTCAAATAAACTCATCAAGATTTTTCGCAGATACGCCTCGAACAATTTATGTTCGTGGCCATGTTCGGTTATCTCTTAACCATACCCTGGGGTGAACTTGACTTGTTCGTGTTTTTACGAACATGGGTAGATTTTTCCAAGATGCAACTTTCTGCCCGGGTTCTTATCCAAATTATAGAACAATTCTCTATATTTTTTCAATATTTAAATAATGATCTGTTTTGAAACTGATTGGAGTTCAAATTTGGAAGAATAAGAATATCTAAATTATTATTATTATATTGCTGATTTTTTTTTATTTGGGAATTTTTGTTGTTGAAAAACACTATAAAGTTTGAACAAATAAAATAAATATTGAAATTTTTCACAAAAAGCTAAAAAAACAATTATTCAAAAGCATACAAAATTGTTTTATTTTTTGTTTAAAGGCCCATTTAACAATATTTGGGTGTTTGTGAAACCACCTTATTTTTGAGAAATATTTAATATCCTCCAAAAAAGAATAAACAAATGTTTATAAATTTTTTTCTAAAATCCAAAAATCAACTTTTAGTTATGATCCGTTTCGGTTAAAGTTTATTTTCAAAATTCAACATTTTTATATTTTTTAAAATCAAGAGTCTATTACCCGAAGTTTTTATTATTCTAGGTTGGATTATTCGAACGTCTTTGAAAAACATTAGATAGGGGAAATTTTTAATTGTTTGGCAGTTGAGCAATTCTCTACCAAAACCGGAAATGGATTTTATTAGTATTTTTTGGTTTGGCTCAAATATTGTGGGGGCCTTCCCTATGACCAAAGAAACTATTTTGTGTCATTGGTTCACCCATACAAGGCTCCATACAATTTTGGCTGCTGTTTATACAAGAATGGTACGTAAAAATTCAAACAGCTGTAACTTTTGAGTGAATTTTGTGATCAATTTGGTGTCTTGGGCAAAGTTGTAGGTATTGTTGAGGATTATTGAGAAAAAAATAGGTTTTTCAATCAACTTTTTTTTTTGCACAAAAACTCTATTTCCAAAATTACATATTTTTTGATTTTCCAGATTTTTTGATATGTTTTAGGGGACAAAAACCCGCAACTTTTGAGCCAAAGAGAAACATGGTCAAACAATCTGCCACAGAGTTATGAATTTTTGAAAAAATAGTGATTTTTGGAAAAAAATCGGAATTTCATGCAAAAAAAAATGGACAGTTTTTTTAAATGCAAAATTGAAGTTTTAATCGAAAAGTACTTAACAGATTTTTGGATAAAATGCTCTGATTTCAAGATCTAGCCACCGAAAGTTTGATTTTAGCGAAATATTTGCAGTTTTTTGATTTTTAAAAAGTGACCATGAGTGAGTTTTTTTTTTTGAAAAGTTCAGAAAATTTACTAGAAAATTGTCCAAGAGAAAAAAGTATTTTGAATTTTTTTAATCAAGACTAGCATTTTAAAAGGGCCAAACACTGAATATTATTACGCCCATTTAAAATGCTAGTGTTGATTTAAAAAATTCAAAATATTTTTTTTTCAGGAATATCGGAAAAATTTCACGAATGTTTCACATTTTAACATTAAAGATCGGACAATTAGTTGCTGAATGGAGCGGCCGTGGCTGACTGGTTACGGTGTTCGCTTTGTAAGCGAATGGTTCTGGGTTCGATTCCCATCTGCTCCCAACGAGAAAGATAAGAACACATAAATTTGAAATGATGAATATGAACGAAAAATCAAAGACACTCGAGGCGGGGTTCGATCCTCCGTCCTTTGGATTGGTAAGCAAAAATGCTAACCACTAGGCCATGACGACTTGGTAAGAGTGTACTGATATTAGGAATACTGTTACAGAGAGCGAGTTCTGGCGCTATAACCACGGCAAATAGTGTCCAGGGCATTCGTGGAAATACAATGTCCCACCCCAGAGGGTCCCGGAGTACCAAACCTTCTTAGCATGGTGCTCCCAACGAATACAACCAAAAATCTCGGAGCGTATGGTGGTGTGTCCCCACGCTTCTTCCTCCCCTGTCGATTCAGAATTGTGTTGTTGTTCGAACACTCAGTGCTCAAACTCAACCCAATTACGAGTCATCTCTGCGATACGGCTTTACGCAGTAGGCCTGGCCGCTTTAACGCTTGTGATGTCTCAATGCATTTCAATGCAATGGCGCACTACAAATGTTAATAAATGACAAGAAGAGTGCTAGGCGTCATCTAACCTAAGGCACTCTCCAGGATCCCTTCGAAAGATTGGCTGCGCTAGGGTCTGATTAGATTAGATTAGATTAGATTAGAAAGATCGGACAATTAGTTGCTGAGATATCGACATTAGAAAATATAAATTCTTTGGGTGAGACTTCGAAAACTTCTATTTTCCTGTTTCTATTTCTTTAAGTCGCTGTATCTCAGCAACCAGAGGTCCAATCTTCAATGACTCTTAGACAATCTTATAGCAAACTTTCTGAACTTTTTTGAGAAATTTTTAGAAATGCTCACTCATGGTCACTATTTTTAAAAATCAGAAAACTGCAAATATTTCGCTAAAATCAAACTTTCGGTGGCTATATCTTGAAAAAGGAGCCCTTCGTCAGAAAATCTGTAAAGAACTTTTCGATTGCATATTCAATTTTACATAGAAAATTTTGATTTTTTTTTGGTATAAAATTTCGTTTTTTTTTTTCAAAAATCACTATTTTATTAAAAATGTATAACTTGTCGGCAGATTTTTTTTCATGTTTTTCTATAGCTCAAAAGCAGCGGATTTTTGTCCCTTAAAACATACCAAAAAATCTCGAAAATCAAAAACATACTTATTTTGGGAAATTGTGTTTTTGTGAAAAAAAGTTGATTAAAAAATCTGCAAAAAAAAATCCGTGTACCTATTTTGTCTCAATAGTCCTTAACAATACCTACAACTTTGCCAAATACACCAAATTGATCAGAAAATTCACTCAAAAGTTACAGCTGTTTGAATATTTCCGTACCATTTTTGTATGGACAGCAGCCAAAATTGTATGAAGAGACTTGTATGGGTGAACCAATGACCCAAAATAGCCCACAAAGTTTGAGCCAAATCAAAAAATGCAAAAAATAAAAATGGTCGTAATCGGCTGATTTCGTAGAGAGTTGCTCAGTTTAAGGACACGGTCCTAACTCCATCCATTTTGGTAGTAGTCAAGGCACAAAACCCGAAAATAGCGATGCAAGAAGCAAATCGTGTAACAGGCCAGTTTTTTATGGATCTAGACTAAATCGACCCTCCTGAATCCGAATCTGCCTGTTGATTTTCCCGATTCTCAAAGGGAACCGAGATATTCAAGATGGCGTCCAATATGGCGGCTGAATGGAAAAATCACAATAAAAGGATTTTTAAGTTCAATCAACTACTCAAATTTAACTAAATTGGGGTCGCTGAACTCGAATATGATCCCTAGAATACTCCAAAGTACTCAGGGAATGTGCAATTCAAGATGGCGGCCAATATGGCGAAGTTAGAATATTGGAAATGTTTATACAGAAATGTAACAGGCTATCAACAGGTCAAATTTAACTAATTTGGGGTCGTTGAACTCGAATATGACCCCTAGAATACTCCAAAGTACTCAGGGAATATGCAATCCAAGATGGCGGCCAATATGGCGAAGTTAGAATATTGGAAATGATTATACAGAAATGTAACAGGCTATCAACAGGTCAAATTTAACTAATTTGGGGGTCGCTGAACTCAAATATGATCCCATAAATACTCCAAAGTACTCAGAGAATGTGCAATCCAAGATGGCGGCCAAAATGGCGAAGTTAGAATATTGGAAATGTTTATACAGAAATGTAACAGGCTATCAACAGGTCAAATTTAACTAATTTGGGGTCGTTGAACTCGAATATGACCCCTAGAATACTCCAAAGTACTCAGGGAATGTGCAATCTAAGATGGCGGCCAATATGGCGAAGTTAGAATATTGGAAATGATTATACAGAAATGTAACAGGCTATCAACAAGTCAAATTTAACTAATTTGGGGTCGCTGAACTCGAATATGACCCCTAGAATACTCCGAAGTACTCAGGGAATGTGCAATCCAAGATGGCGGCCAATATGGCGAAGTTAGAATATTGGAAATGTTTATACAGAAATGTAACAGGCTATCAACAGGTCAAATTTAACTAATTTGGGGTCGTTGAACTCAAATATGATCCCAAAAATACTCCAAAGTACTCAGAGAATGTGCAATCCAAGATGGCGTCCAAAATGGTGAAGTTAGAATATTTGAAATGTTTATACAGAAATGTAACAGGCTATCACAGGTCATATTTAACTAATTTGGGGGTCGCTGAACTCAAATATTATCCCAAAAATACTCCAAAGTACTCAGAGAATGTGCAATCCAAGATGGCGGCCAATATGGCGAAGTTAGAATATTGGAAATGTTTATACAGAAATGTAACAGGCAATCAACAGGTCAAATTTAACTAATTTGGGGTCGCTGAACTTGAATATGACCCCTAGAATACTCCAAAGTACTCAGGGAATGTGCAATCTAAGATGGCGGCCAATATGGCGAAGTTAGAATATTGGAAATGATTATACAGAAATGTAACAGGCTATCAACAAGTCAAATTTAACTAATTTGGGGTCGCTGAACTCGAATATGACCCTAGAATACTCCGAAGTACTCAGGAATGTGCAATCAAGATGGCGGCCAATATGGCGAAGTTAGAATATTGGAAATGTTTATACAGAAATGTAACAGGCTATCAACAGGTCAAATTTAACTAATTTGGGGTCGTTGAACTCAAATATGATCCCAAAAATACTCCAAAGTACTCAGAGAATGTGCAATCCAAGATGGCGTCCAAAATGGTGAAGTTAGAATATTTGAAATGTTTATACAGAAATGTAACAGGCTATCACAGGTCATATTTAACTAATTTGGGGGTCGCTGAACTCAAATATGATCCCATAAATACTCCAAAGTACTCAGAGAATGTGCAATCCAAGATGGCGGCAAAAATGGCGAAGTTAGAATATTGGAAATGTTTATACAGAAATGTAACAGGCAATCAACAGGTCAAATTTAACTAATTTGGGGTCGCTGAACTTGAATATGACCCCTAGAATACTCCAAAGTACTCAGGGAATGTGCAATCTAAGATGGCGGCCAATATGGCGAAGTTAGAATATTGGAAATGATTATACAGAAATGTAACAGGCTATCAACAAGTCAAATTTAACTAATTTGGGGTCGCTGAACTCGAATATGACCCCTAGAATACTCCGAAGTACTCAGGGAATGTGCAATCCAAGATGGCGGCCAATATGGCGAAGTTAGAATATTGGAAATGTTTATACAGAAATGTAACAGGCAATCATCAGGTCAAATTTAACTAATTTGGGGTCGCTGAACTCGAATATGACCCCTAGAATACTCCGAAGTACTCAGGGAATGTGCAATCCAAGATGACGGCCAATATGGCGAAGTTAGAATATTGGAAATGTTTATACAGAAATGTAACAGGCTATCAACAGGTCAAATTTAACTAATTTGGGGTCGCTGAACTCCAATATGACCCTAGAATACTCCGAAGTACTCAGGAATGTGCAATCAAGATGGCGGCCAATATGGCGAAGTTAGAATATTGGAAATGTTTATACAGAAATGTAACAGGCTATCAACAAGTCAAATTTAACTAATTTGGGGTCGCTGAACTCGAATATGACCCCTAGAATACTCCGAAGTACTCAGGAAATGTGCAATCCAAGATGGCGGCCAAAATGGCGAAGTTAGAATATTGGAAATGTTTATACAGAAATGTAACAGGCAATCATCAGGTCAAATTTAACTAATTTGGGGTCGCTGAACTCGAATATGACCCTAGAATACTCGAAGTACTCAGGAATGTGCAATCAAGATGACGGCCAATATGGCGAAGTTAGAATATTGAAATGTTTAAACAGAAATGTAACAGGCTATCAACAGGTCAAATTTAACTAATTTGGGGTCGCTGAACTCCAATATGACCCCTAGAATACTCCGAAGTACTCAGGGAATATGCAATCCAAGATGGCGGCCAATATGGCGAAGTTAGAATATTGGAAATGTTTATACAGAATTGTAACAGGCTATCAACAGGTCAAATTTAACTAATTTGGGGTCGCTGAACTCAAATATGATCCCAAAAATACTCCAAAGTACTCAGGGAATATGCAATCCAAGATGGCGGCCAAAATGGCGAAGTTAGAATATTGGAAATGTTTATACAGAAACGTAACAGGCAATCAACAGGTCAAATTTAATTAATTTGGAGTCGCTGAATTCGAATATGACCCCTAGGATACCTAATTAAACATTCCCTGAGTACTTTGGAGTATTTTTGGGATCATATTGGAGTTCAGCGACCCCAAATTAGTTAAATTTGACCTGTTGATAGCCTGTTACATTTCTGTATAAACATTTCCAATATTCTAACTTCGCCATATTGGCCGCCATCTTGGATTGCACATTCCCTGAGTACTTAGTATTCTAGGGTCATATTCGAGTTCAGCGACCCCAAACTAGTTAAATTTGACCTGTTGATAGCCTTTTACATTTCTGTATAAACATTTCCAATATTCTAACTTCGCCATATTGGCCGCCATCTTGATTGCACATTCCTGAGTACTTCGGAGTATTCTAGGGTCATATTCGAGTTCAGCGACCCCAAATTAGTTAAATTTGACCTGTTGATAGCCTGTTACATTTCTGTATAAACATTTCCAATATTCTAACTTCGCCATATTGGCCGCCATCTTGGATTGCACATTCCTGAGTACTTCGGAGTATTCTAGGGGTCATATTCGAGTTCAGCGACCCCAAATTAGTTAAATTTGACCTGTTGATAGCCTGTTACATTTCTGTATAAACATTTCCAATATTCTAACTTCGCCATATTGGCCGCCATCTTGGATTGCACATTCCCTGAGTACTTCGGAGTATTCTAGGGGTCATATTCAAGTTCAACGACCCCAAATTAGTTAAATTTGACCTGTTGATAGCCTGTTACATTTCTGTATAAACATTTCCAATATTCTAACTTCGCCATATTGGCCGCCATCTTGGATTGCACATTCCCTGAGTACTTCGGAGTATTCTAGGGGTCATATTCGAGTTCAGCGACCCCAAATTAGTTAAATTTGACCTGTTGATAGCCTGTTACATTTCTGTATAAACATTTCCAATATTCTAACTTCGCCATTTTGGCCGCCATCTTGGATTGCACATTCCCTGAGTACTTCGGAGTATTCTAGGGGTCATATTGGAGTTCAGCGACCCCAAATTCGTTAAATTTGACCTGTTGATAGCCTGTTACAATTCTGTATAAACATTTCCAATATTCTAACTTCGCCATATTGGCCGCCATCTTGGATTGCATATTCCCTGAGTACTTCGGAGTATTCTAGGGGTCATATTGGAGTTCAGCGACCCCAAATTAGTTAAATTTGACCTGTTGATAGCCTGTTACATTTCTGTATAAACATTTCCAATATTCTAACTTCGCCATATTGGCCGCCATCTTGGATTGCACATTCCTGAGTACTTCGGAGTATTCTAGGGTCATATTCGAGTTCAGCGACCTCAAATTAGTTAAATTTGACCTGTTGATAGCCTGTTACATTTCTGTATAAACATTTCCAATATTCTAACTTCGCCATATTGGCCGCCATCTTGGATTGCACATTCCCTGAGTACTTCGGAGTATTCTAGAGGTCATATTGGAGTTCAGCGACCCCAAATTAGTTAAATTTGACCTGTTGATAGCCTGTTACATTACTGTATAAACATTTCCAATATTCTAACTTCGCCATATTGGCCGCCATCTTGGATTGCACATTCCCTGAGTACTTCGGAGTATCTAGGGGTCATATTCGAGTTCAGCGGCCCCAAATTAGTTAAATTTGACCTGTTGATAGCCTGTTACATTTCTGTATAATCATTTCCAATATTCTAACTTCACCATATTGGCCGCCATCTTGGATTGCACATTCCCTGAGTACTTCGGAGTATTCTAGGGTCATATTCGAGTTCAACGACCCCAAATTAGTTAAATTTGACCTGTTGATTGCCTGTTACATTTCTGTATAAACATTTCCAATATTCTAACTTCGCCATATTGGCCGCCATCTTGGATTGCACATTCCCTGAGTACTTTGGAGTATTCTAGGGATCATATTCGAGTTCAGCGACCCCAATTTAGTTAAATTTGAGTAGTTGATTGAACTTAAAAATCCTTTTATTGTGATTTTTCCATTCAGCCGCCATATTGGACGCCATCTTGAATATCTCGGTTCCCTTTGAGAATCGGGAAAATCAACAGGCAGATTCGGATTCAGGAGGGTCGATTTAGTCTAGATCCATAAAAAAATGGCCTGTTACATGATTTGCTTCTAGACACGAAAAATGAGCACCTTTTTTGATTTCGTGCCTTGACTATAGTTTAAAGAATACTCTCAATTTGAATCCCATTGTACTAGATATTTAAATGGTAGAAAAACAAAAATTACAACAATCAAATATCCAAAGCCGAATGCCGATTATTGCTCACATTTTACGGGATTTGTTTTGGGGCCACGAAAACGATCCGAAAATAGTTATTTTGATTGAATGAATCAATTTATGGAGTTTTTCCTTAAAATTATCGTCACTGAAATTTTGGGAGCTATTCTTTTCGAAAAGGGCCTATTTCAATTTAGATTTTTGGTTTTTTCTTTATTCCGACTGAAACTTATTGGGTGCCTTCCGTATACCCAAAGAAGAAATTTTGCATCATCCGTTTGTCCATAACATTTTCCAAACAAATTGGATGCTGTCCATACAAAAAGGTATGTAAAAAAATGTTATATCTGTATCTTTTGAAAAAAAATCTACCGAATTGGTCTCTTTACTTCTTTAATGATGTAATTTTGACTCAATTTAGACTAAAAACGTGTCATTACATCTGAAAAGTGGTAAAATTACGCATTTTCAGAGAAAAAATGGCAAATTTTTCGGAGATAAATTATGTACCCCTTCCCAGATGTAATTTTAAAATATTTTTTTTTCTGTGTGGCCAAGCAAAATAATATCATTGAAACTGAGGATCCGATTTTCAATTTTTTAAAATGAATCATTCGTGAAAGATTTGTCTCAGTTGAGTCAAATTTCAACTTTTATTTATTTATTTTTGTCCCCTTTCTCCCAACTAGGTTTCCCGGCTAGGTGGAGGAAGAGAAACTTCCCAAAATATTCACATTAGTGTGATTCAAGTTGATTGATTTGATACCCAGCATTCATAGAATATATAATCACCTTTTTTAAAAAAATAAAATAAAACAAATTTTTCAATTCATCATATAAACGTTCTAATTTGAATCTGTTTTTTACAATGTTGTTAACCAAAACTTTCATCATTTTGAACACTTAAAAAATCGTAGAACATCATCTAAACAAGAAACTTATATGTTTGTCTTGAAATGCCATCTTTTGCAAACGACATGAAACTCATTTAGCCAAGACACCAACCAAAAACAACTCTCTCCGTCGATTTCCATCGTTCATCGAGTTTTCCCTTCTCGCAGGCTAGAACAAAGAGGAAAACTCTCGGTTTCTGAAACTCTCACCGTTAAAATCGTCATTTCCTCTCGCTCATTCTCTCGGAAAATGAGTGCCTCTCGCACAGCTGATTTTCTCAACAAAAAGTTGAGAGCCTTTCTCAGAAAAGCAGCAAGCTCGGAAAACGCCGGTTGGAAAACTTCCGGCGGGAAATCGTCCTTCTCTTGTGTGTGCTCTCCAAGTTTGCTCGATTGCTCTCTCTGCCGAAAACTGAGTTGCGAGAGAAGCTTCCCCCAGAACATCAACAGATGGCGCAAATTTGCGGTCAACAATGAAATATAAGCCGCTAAGCTATTAAAATGAGTGAAAAAAAATGTCACGTTAATTGGAAAGTGGCTTCTCCTCCAAAATAGCCATCAGAAGCTCTCTGTGGAGTGTGGGCTTTTTTCCACCAAGTTAATGATAACAAATTGAGCCTTTGCGTGCGAAATTTATTCCTGAATGTCATTGTCCCTGTGGAACGCGAAAAAATGTCAATTGCAAATGAAAGTCGGGAATGTCCGACGGAAGGGAAAATGAATGGACCCCGATTAATTATGATTTAGTTGAATGGTTGAAATTAAACGTGACTAATGAATGAGATGGCTTTGCCTGACTTGTGACTATTAGTCAAATTAGCGCTAACAGATTCAGATGGTTACAGAATAAATCGCAATTAGAATAGTTTTATTGTGTGTAACATAAAAGTCAAATTCAATTCAAATTTCTAATTGATGGTCTTATCTGCAGAAATAAATTATTATGAATTGATTATTCAAAACAGCTCAATATACAACTCTAACTAGACAACATCAAAACTAACCTTTCACATTGAAGGTCCTTGACCAGAAGCTGCTTGCTTACCATTAATCACCTAAATTTGTCTGCTTTCTCTGTGCTCCCCTTCCAGGTCCAACAAATCACTCGCTCCGACAATTGTTGAGCACCCTCAACAACGAGAGACGACTAATGACCAATTAATTTCGGGTGGCACCCCCTTCCCAAAAAAAAAAAAAAAACGCTCCCTGCAGCAATGGCCAACAGTTACAACAGTAAAAGTCCAGCATTGTCATCATCCGAGGCCCAAGTTGACTCCACAATTAAGGTGCTAGTGGGGACACCAACCTGTAAACTGTACCAGGACACGTAAAGCTCTTCTACGTCATACCGGGACAAAGTGGTTGATGACCAGAGCCCACGGGTCCCCCACAGACCGTTATTATAAATAAAAAATTTCCACCCAAACCAATGATTGGACATGGTTCCTGGGACCATTCTGCACCTCTGGGCCGAGTTTCAAAATATTTGCCGGCAGAAATTTCGAATACGGTCAGTTTTAGTGTTTCGAGTAGAAATTAAGGGGAAATCACATGTAAAATGCGTAGGAAAAGATCAAAGATTCAATATTTTAACTCCAAAACATTACTGATCATGGTTTTAAATTGTATTAACTTGTAGCAGAATGATATAAAAACGATTTACAGCACTGACTTAGCCGGATTAAGCCGAAGTTAAGTGACTTAAGTATATTATTTACAAGTTTATACCTACATCAAGAAATTTAAAGTCAAGGAAAACTAGATAGCACTAAAATAACTTAAAATGGGGTGACTTTGTGCCATGGGGTGACATTGTACCAATAAACGCATAAAGATTGCTTTGACAAGCTTGAATTTTGTGTTAATTTATTTACTTGTTGACGGATTAATTTGGTCTATTTATGTTCCCACAAAGCAATTTGATGATATTGCTACGCAAATCTGCTTATTCTGTTTGAATAAAGCCTGTTGATTCAAAATTTAATTAATTAAATAAATTTAAAATCTCCTGGAATCCTCCAAATTTGAAAATTATGCTCACGTTTTTCAGTTCTGAATCAATTCCTTCTGAAATTAAATAAATCAATCAAAATATTAGGGAAACAAATTTTGTGACGTGGCAAGTTTGTGACATAGCAACTAGAATAAAATTGTTCTTTTTTGTTTTAAATCGTTTACAAATTTCAAACTTACGAATGAAATCCGGAGAGTACTCCAGCTATCATTTAGCTCATATATTTTTGTGGTCCTGAGTAATGACTATACTTAGCAAAAGTTTAATGGCACAACTTCCGACAGGATTAATATTTCAAACCAACCAATTATTTTTCAACATTGCAGTTATCGTCATAAAATAAAAAAAATAAAATAACTTTTCATAATAAAAAATAACTTCTCATAATTGAATAAAATAATGTAGATACACTCATAGTTAGGATTCAATAAAACATATTATTGATCATCAAGAACGTTCACTAATAATGTATTCATCAAAACAAATCCTACTTCTGCCCAATGTGAAAACACAATCGATCTTTTAACAAGCTTGGCATATCTTATGAAAACATGAAAATAGTACAGTTAAATATCAAATCAAATCAAATTGTTCGCTCTACAACATTACCAATCAAACTGGGGTGAGAGGCAACCACGTTTAACACTCTAACACCGAACCCGATATAGTCAAGTATGTACAGGCGATGTAAGTTTTCAATGTGACTTGTGTCCTAAAACTCTTGTCAGGGTCAAACGGTAAGGCTTATGAAACTAAAGCTTTATCTATTTTATCTATTTTTTAGTGTTTATGTACTTATTGAACTTTTTATGTCAGAGGACATAATCTAAGAACAATATTTGCAACGATTATACTTTGCAATTCAAGCTTATCGAGCTTGGTGTTAAGCTATCTGGCTATTATAAAATCGTAAAATTAGGCACAATGTCACCCCTTGGCTCAAAGTCACCCCATTTTAAGTTATTTTTGTGCTATCTAGTTAACCTTGACTTTAAATTCCTTGATGTAGGAGTTTTTTTAATATTAAGGTGTAAACTTGTAAATAATATACTTAAGTCACTTAACTTAGGCTTAATCCGGCCAAGTCAGTGCTGTAAATCGTTTTTATATCATTCTGCTACATGTTAATACAATTTAAAATCATGACCAGTAATGTTTTGGAATTAAAACATTGAAACTTTGATCTTTTCCTACGCATTTTACATGTGATTTCCCTTAATTTCTACTGAAACACTAAAACTGACCGTATTCGAAATTTCTGCCGGCAAATATTTTGAAACTCGGCCCAGAGGTGCAGAATGGTCCCAGGAACCATGTCCAATCATTGGTTTGGGTGGAAATTTTTTATTTATAATAACGGTCTGTGGGGGACCCGTGGAGCCGTCAGGATGGCCAAACATCACCAGCATCCGCACCACCATCAGAACATCAACCGGTCGCCCCGGTTGAGCTACCTGACCTCGCACTCCCAGTCGCAGTCCTTTATGAGCGAAAGTGGCGAGATGACCGAGATGATGGACCTCGAGTCGGAGAACCTGCTGGGCGAGCGGTACGGCAGTGCGATACAGGTGAGAATAGTGTCTAAAGTCTGTTTTATTTTGATATTATCAACCAGTTCGGAAAATGATTTTACTTCTGAGTTAATGAGAGTGAGCGTCATGCATACAAAACTAATTTGTTTTGTTTCTCCTTCTTCAACTCTTCAATATTATTTATCCAAGAATTTATATTTTACGTTAGTTTTTACATATTTTTTTCTAACGATTTAATTAACATTGAGATAAGACATTTCTTGGAACAAATAGATCGATTCACTACGTTTTCACAAATCGACTTTTCAAGGTTTTTTTTTTATTTGGATGAAACTCCATAATTCCCAAAAATGCCATTTTACATCATTACACAGTGGCCCAGATCGCAAAATTAAGTGGAAAATGGATTTTCCGAAAAATGGTGAAGTTTTGAAGCTTTGGTACCTTCAGAAGAATTGTTGCAAATAGAAAAGAGCAACTTTTGGTTAGGTTAAAAATTAGGGTGGTTCAAGATTAGGTTGAAATCTAACTTTTCTAACATCTTTTTTTTTTACCTTAAAATGAAAAAGATCATAGTAAAACCAATGTACAGTCCCACGAAAAGTTTTTTTTTGCGATGAAAAAAAAACGTCAATACCTCGATATTTTCAAAACTAATGATTGGAAAGCAACTGTACGCCTGTAAAATGCATTTTAAAACACTTTTTTTCATCCAAATGTTGAAACCTAGGCTTGTAATTTCAATTTCGATTTGCTCTCCATCCGCATTGACCTTTTCTCATCTATGATTTTCCTTTTCATTAGTAGAAAGAATCGAAGCCGGAGTTTGGGGAGGGAGCATCAGGGCAGTGGTTAGTTAGTTATTAGTTTGTCCATATATTTTCCAAACAAATTTGGCAGGTGTCCATACAAAAATGATATGTGAAAATTGAAAAATCTGTATCTTTTAAAGGATTTTTTTTTCGATCGATTGGTTTTTGAAAAATCGGAAAATTTCACGAATTTTTCATATTTCAACATTGTGATTCGGACCATTAGTTTCTGAGATGTTGACATGAAAAGTTGGCATTTGATGTTCTCTAAAACATATCAAAAATTAAAAAAAAAAATAAAAATAGTGTTTTTTTGCACATCAAATTTTAATGACAAAAAGTAAAATTAAAAATCATCATATTTTTTTACCGTGTATCATTTTTTTCAGTGTACTATATATCTATACCTACAACTTTGCCGAAGACACCAAATCAACCAAAAAATTCTTTCAGAAAATGCAGATTTTTGAATTTTCACATAATTTTTGTATTGACACCTGCCAAATTTGTATGTAAAATTATATGAACGAACTAATGATGCAAAATGACTTCTTTGGGCATACCAATGGCGCCAAAAAAGTATCAGCCAGATTTAAAAATAAAAAATTAAAATTAAAGAAAAAAGACCGATTCCGTAGAGAACTCGTTTACAGTTGTCATTTGATACGCTTGCTAATTAAAAATCAAAAATAAGGATTATTTTTTTTTTTTTTCAATAAAGCCGATGCAAATATTTTTCAAAGTTTTATTCCCTGGTCGGAGTCGAGGGGGAAGGGCAAAAAAAAAAATGAAAAAAATAAGCTATAATTTCAACAATTGAATGAAAAAAGCGTAATAAAATGCATTTTACGGTAGTTCAGCTCAGACAAAACTTTTAAACTTATTTGTACCAGCTTGAATGAACAACAGTCATATAGCAATACTAAGCTTAGTGATTTTTCACGCTCGAAAATTGCAAATTTCACGGGGACCTCTATTTCAAAATACCAAATTTCACGCAAATTTCGCGGAATGTGCAAAATGTTAAAATAACTCTGAAAATCTTGTGTTTAAATCACTGAAACTAATTTTTATGCTTCATTATATATTATGATTTAATAAATTAAAAACATCTTTACTAGATTTGGACGCGACACAAAAAAATTATCATGAATTTCAAAAAGTTTCCACTTGGTTTATGGACTATATATATATATTTTGAAACAAAATGTAGGGCATGCGTAATCTCATTTACTGAACTGTTTTTTAATATTTGGCTTATAAAGCTAAAACGTTTTCACTGATTTGCTTCTGTTTTATCATTTTACATTTTATTGAATTTAATATCAAAACAAGATTAAACAATCTTGTAAAGCCAAAATGAGTAGAATAATTTAAACTTTCTGCGTTGCTTAAAATAACTTTCAAGGTTTTCATCTCACTTTTCAAAAATTAGATTGAAAATCAATTGGCAAAATAATATAATATGTAACGAAATCGAAAATTTTCTTCAAAATGAGAACAGAAAACAAAAAAGGTTTTTTTTATTTCACGAGAATCATTCACCCAAATAATTAAATATCATTGAAATTAAACAGGATTCAGAAAAAATCGGATTGTTTTAGAAGGTGATTTCAAAGACAAAAAATACTCTTCATTTTATTTTAAATAATATAAAGCTTGTAGCAAATAGCAGTAAATTTTTTACATCAGCGAATGAAAATATTACTAAATTTAGTTCGTTTCTAAAAAACCTGAAAAATCTTAACAATTCTTCAAACGGTTCATTTCAAGTTTTTCAATTGAAAACAAATAAAATTTTATAAATAGTCTTTATGCATGAAATATTTTTTAGAGTTGATATTAAAAAAATGATTGAGAAAATTGATAAATTTCACGAATTTCGCGCCGTCCACGAAATCGTCAAAATCCCTATCCCTTTATTAGTTATTAAACCACAGTATTCACTCGCTTGATTCTGCAGTAGTTTATAAGATTGTTTTATTCCTATTTGAGTTTGATAAATTATTTTGAGAAAAATTGTTACAGTTTCACGCAAACATAAAATTTCACGGGATTTCGCGGAAAAATCCAAATTTCACGGATGAAGCGTGAAGCTGTCCACGAAAACGTGAAATTTCACTAACCCTAATCAATACCAAACCGCTCAAAGGTTGGATCAACAATCCTAAAAAGGAAATCATAGAGAATTCTCTTAGCTTTTCAAATTATATTTTCATGAGAAAGACATCAACTTGCACTTGGAAAAAATAGAAATAGAGCATTTCCTAAATGAAATTTATCCTAAAAACGGCTTAAACTCGAAAACGGTACATTTTATCAAAAAATCACAAATTCAATTTTACATCCAAAAATGGGTTTTGGAAGCATTTCCGGGTAAAATTTTGTAACTTACCATAAATCTTTTTTTTTTTATTATTGGCTCAGCGGAAAACTAAACATCCGTCATACTCTATATGTCAAAAGTTGGAAATTTTTGTCCACGACTTCATTTAAAAAATAAAATAAGAGCAAAGGGGGTAAAGCTTGCCCAAATCGAGTTTTTATTTTAAAAAGTGTAAAAGAAATTGTCCGCAAACATCGAAAAAATTTCACTTCGGTTAATCGAATCACTAAAAACGTTTTTTTTCGTTGTCTTATTTTTTTATTGTTGTGCTTAAGTATGACCCCAAACTACTCCCAACTACTCTAAATTCATTTAGAAATTTTTGATTAAAGATCGTGGCCTAAATAGCGAAGATGAAATATTGAAAAAGTGCATTTTGTAATTAAAAAAGCATTGAACCAGTCAAATTGTAATAAAATGGGGTCGCTTGATTCGAATTCGATGTTAAAAGTAAAAAAATACCAATATTAAAAAAGTGCTGATATTCCAACAATTAGATGCTTTTCCCCTACAACACTTTTTCTGACATTTATTCATGCATTTTAACAAATAAAAGCATTTTAAATACCTTTTAAAAATATTTTAAATTTTGCCACCACAGATTTGAATAAGAAGTTTTAGGGAAAAAATACCATAAATTCATTGATTTGTAACACTAAAGACATATAGAAATCTTTACGAGAAATAGGAATATCAAACAATATTTCATTCATAAGTATTTGATATGAGTCATATTTTTGGTTATCGGAAAGGCCTAGAAAAAGGTTGAGTCTAATAAAAAGAATCCGATTTCGTAGAGAATTACTCATTTGAACAGAAAGAATGTACACTGGAATAAATAATTAAAGTAAATAAATTGTAACTAACAATCATCTGCAAATCTCTACCAAAATCATAATTTCCTCTTAACCTTTCCAGGTCATCAGCGGCAGCTCGTACAACGGCTCGGGGGGTCTGCTCGCGGCCAGTGCCGGCAACGGCAGCGACTTGCTGCTGGGCACGTCCGCCGCAACCCGGGTCGCCGCCCTCAACTATCAACAGCAGCTGCAGATCCTCCAGCAGCAGCAACAACAGCTCCAGCAGGCCCAACAGCTCGAGGAGCTGGGCATCGGATTTGCCGAAGGGAGCTTCAACAGCAAACTGCTCTCGCCGGCGGTGACCATCGTCGAAATGACCGCCGGCGGTTTACTTCCGAACTCGGGCAACATGCGGCAGAAAAATATGAAGGCAAAATCGGCGGTGGCCGCCGCGATGGCCGCCTCCGGTGCCGAACAGGCCAACCTGAATGCCATCGGTGGGGATGATCTTGATTTTTGGAATTGTTTTTCGTTTGAATCTATGAAATGAAATCAAAATTGCAGGCCTTCAACTGTCGGTGGATCGGGGTGGGCCCCAGGAGTGGGGTGAGGCCACTCGAAGTTACGTCAAGGCCCAGCGGAGACACGCCGGCCGGGCCACATTCCAGGGCCAGGTGTACAATTTCCTGGAGCGGCCCGCCGGCTACAAGTGCTTCATTTATCACGTTTCAGTGTGAGTACTGACCACTAGAAATGATAGTACGATAGTAGAATAGAATTGTATTTGAATTACAACTCGAGAGGTCACAGTAGAAATGAGTTGAGATTGAAACGTGAATCGTTCAACTGTTTTTTTTTGTTAATTTTACTTGAATATTTTTAAATCCATTCACAGGAAAAAATAATGTTTAAACAAAAACAAAAACAAAAACAAAAACAAAAACAAAAACAAAAACAAAAACAAAAACAAAAACAAAAACAAAAAAAAAACAAAAACAAAAACAAAAACAAAAACAAAAACAAAAACAAAAACAAAAACAAAAACAAAAACAAAAACAAAAACAAAACCCAAAACCCAAAACCCAAAACCCAAAACCCAAAACCCAAAACCCAAAACCCAAAACCCAAAACCCAAAACCCAAAACCCAAAACCCAAAACCCAAAACCCAAAACCCAAAACCCAAAACCCAAAACCCAAAACCCAAAACCCAAAACCCAAAACCCACCCAAAACCCAAAACCCAAAACCCAAAACCCAAAACCCAAAACCCAAAACCCAAAACCCAAAACCCAAAACCCAAAACCCAAAACCCAAACCCAAAACCCAAAACCCAAAACCCAAAACCCAAAACCCAAAACCCAAAACCCAAAACCCAAAACCCAAAACCCAAAACCCAAAACCCAAAACCCAAAACCCAAAACCCAAAACCCAAAACCCAAAACCCAAAACCCAAAACCCAAAACCCAAAACCCAAAACCCCCCCCTCATAAATTTCGAAATTAATATTTGTTTTTCGTATTTTTGAAAAAAAATCTGAAATTTTCAATACATTTGATAACACATTTTGAGCATGAGCATGAGCATAAGCATGGTTGACTGCCAATAAGCTGCTACTCCGTTATTGACAGATCAGCTGAAGTTAAACAATGAATCAAAAATTATCAGTGGGAGCCAACCATCCGTTCACTGTTTAACCTCTGAAGATCCCTACTTTATTAGTCAATACCGGCGCCCTCCCAAGAAGCCTGCAGTTCAACGAAAAGGAGGAATGTTAGTCCGATAGTTGAAGATGCAGACTCATCAAGCACATAGTTTTTCGCTATATACTTGTTGATACCGCTTGAAACCGTTGAATCCACAGCATCTCCTTTAAGCATCACGTGATTAATATTTTTTTGGGGTTAGTAGGATAAGGTATTGCCTTTTCGATGCCTCCCGAGCTACGACGCTATGGGGAGGACTTTCATAACAGACCCGTCGGCGAGCCTTCCGAGCAACGATGCTATGGGAAGGCCATTCTGGTTAACACACAACATCACTCACACACAGTTATTTTGCTCCACTATTAATTCAACGATCCAAATTCACGGGTCCCCACAGACCGTTATTATAAATAAAAAATTTCCACCCAAACCAATGATTGGACATGGTTCCTGGGACCATTCTGCACCTCTGGGCCGAGTTTCAAAATATTTGCCGGCAGAAATTTCGAATACGGTCAGTTTTAGTGTTTCGAGTAGAAATTAAGGGGAAATCACATGTAAAATGCGTAGGAAAAGATCAAAGATTCAATATTTTAACTCCAAAACATTACTGATCATGGTTTTAAATTGTATTAACTTGTAGCAGAATGATATAAAAACGATTTACAGCACTGACTTAGCCGGATTAAGCCGAAGTTAAGTGACTTAAGTATATTATTTACAAGTTTATACCTACATCAAGAAATTTAAAGTCAAGGAAAACTAGATAGCACTAAAATAACTTAAAATGGGGTGACTTTGTGCCATGGGGTGACATTGTACCAATAAACGCATAAAGATTGCTTTGACAAGCTTGAATTTTGTGTTAATTTATTTACTTGTTGACGGATTAATTTGGTCTATTTATGTTCCCACAAAGCAATTTGATGATATTGCTACGCAAATCTGCTTATTCTGTTTGAATAAAGCCTGTTGATTCAAAATTTAATTAATTAAATAAATTTAAAATCTCCTGGAATCCTCCAAATTTGAAAATTATGCTCACGTTTTTCAGTTCTGAATCAATTCCTTCTGAAATTAAATAAATCAATCAAAATATTAGGGAAACAAATTTTGTGACGTGGCAAGTTTGTGACATAGCAACTAGAATAAAATTGTTCTTTTTTGTTTTAAATCGTTTACAAATTTCAAACTTACGAATGAAATCCGGAGAGTACTCCAGCTATCATTTAGCTCATATATTTTTGTGGTCCTGAGTAATGACTATACTTAGCAAAAGTTTAATGGCACAACTTCCGACAGGATTAATATTTCAAACCAACCAATTATTTTTCAACATTGCAGTTATCGTCATAAAATAAAAAAAATAAAATAACTTTTCATAATAAAAAATAACTTCTCATAATTGAATAAAATAATGTAGATACACTCATAGTTAGGATTCAATAAAACATATTATTGATCATCAAGAACGTTCACTAATAATGTATTCATCAAAACAAATCCTACTTCTGCCCAATGTGAAAACACAATCGATCTTTTAACAAGCTTGGCATATCTTATGAAAACATGAAAATAGTACAGTTAAATATCAAATCAAATCAAATTGTTCGCTCTACAACATTACCAATCAAACTGGGGTGAGAGGCAACCACGTTTAACACTCTAACACCGAACCCGATATAGTCAAGTATGTACAGGCGATGTAAGTTTTCAATGTGACTTGTGTCCTAAAACTCTTGTCAGGGTCAAACGGTAAGGCTTATGAAACTAAAGCTTTATCTATTTTATCTATTTTTTAGTGTTTATGTACTTATTGAACTTTTTATGTCAGAGGACATAATCTAAGAACAATATTTGCAACGATTATACTTTGCAATTCAAGCTTATCGAGCTTGGTGTTAAGCTATCTGGCTATTATAAAATCGTAAAATTAGGCACAATGTCACCCCTTGGCTCAAAGTCACCCCATTTTAAGTTATTTTTGTGCTATCTAGTTAACCTTGACTTTAAATTCCTTGATGTAGGAGTTTTTTTAATATTAAGGTGTAAACTTGTAAATAATATACTTAAGTCACTTAACTTAGGCTTAATCCGGCCAAGTCAGTGCTGTAAATCGTTTTTATATCATTCTGCTACATGTTAATACAATTTAAAATCATGACCAGTAATGTTTTGGAATTAAAACATTGAAACTTTGATCTTTTCCTACGCATTTTACATGTGATTTCCCTTAATTTCTACTCGAAACACTAAAACTGACCGTATTCGAAATTTCTGCCGGCAAATATTTTGAAACTCGGCCCAGAGGTGCAGAATGGTCCCAGGAACCATGTCCAATCATTGGTTTGGGTGGAAATTTTTTATTTATAATAACGGTCTGTGGGGGACCCGTGAAATTGTCAGTGCGTCTTTCGTTCAGTATATAGAAATGGCTTTTAACCACAAAAAATAAAACCTTATTCGAAAAATTTAAACACAATCCACCCGACGCCGTGCCTTCCGATCAACGATTATACAGGATTTGAAAATCACAAAAAAATCACTTTTCACTCCGAATATTTTTTACGACCACGCTCTCCCTTTGCCAATTATGCACTGATGACGCTGCATTTTCAGACGGTAATCTTCTCCTCGCAGCACACAATTCACGACAAAAATGCGAAACAAAAGGCACACACACAAAAAATCACTTTTCACTCCGAATCAATACATTTGATAACACATTTTTTGGAAATACTAAAACATTTCACACAACTACGTTATTTTGAAAAAAAAACTTGAAATTTCAGTTTTTGACAGTAAGGGTATCAAAAATCAAAACCCAAAACTTAATTTTCACAAGTATACGTATTTTCAAAAAATACTGAATATTTCAGTTTTTAACAATTCGAGTATTAAATGACCGAGATTTTCTCATACTTTTCGAAAGTAATATTTTTTGTGAAATGTATTTTTTCGCAATTTTGAAAAAAATTAAATAAATCAGTTTTTTTAACAGTAAGAGTATCAAATGATCGGGATTTTTCCATTTTAAAGTGATAACTATTTTTTTAAATACTAAAAAAAATCACATAACTACGTATTGTAGAAAACAATACTAAAAATTTCAGTTTTTCACATCAAGGGTATCAAATAGTCGGTAGTTTTTATATATTTCGAAAGCTTTTTTGTGAAATACTCATAATTCTAACTTAACTACGTATTTTCTATAAAATACTAACATTCTAATTTTTTTTACAAAATTTGAATTAGAACATTTCGTAATTATGTTTTTTTTGTGAAATAATCATAATTTTTTCACAAATCTTCGTACTTTTGAAAAAAATACAAAAAATTTCAGGTTTTACTATACGGTTTCAAATGATCTTAATTGTTGCATGACTTTTGAAAATAGTAATACTTTTATTGAAAGCACTCCAAATGTTCACAAATTGAGCATTTTCGAAAATATTATGTACCTAATCATTGTCAAGTGCATTGAAAAATACTGTTCATTTTATATACATATTGTAAAAAACTGAAATTTTTAGATTTTTTTTTCAAAAATACGTAGTTTTGTGAAATTGTTGAGTATTTCACAAAAAATATTGCTTTTGAAATGTATGGATTGTTAAAATTTTTACTATTTCCGAAAAATCGTGCTATAATTTTCTATTCGATGTATTTTCCTGTGGAATTATTTCGATTAAAAAACACTTTTAATTTTAATTAAAATTGTGCAGGAGACAAGTTCAAATCAATATTGCTACAGTGCCAATCCCACAATTGTTTGCCCCCGGGAATCGATTGTTCATTCATTCAAGGTTCGCAACCTCGATTTCTGAAATTCTACAAGTGTTCGTGATTTGTGCATTGGACAGATAGCAGCAATAAAAAACGCTGGAACTTACACGTGTATTCGTGCTAAAGTGTGGTAAGAGGAGACGGGGGAGGCTTTCACCCATTAGTTATTGATGTATTCGTCCAGTGACGATCCACGGGGCCGCCGCCGACATGGTGCAACCAACTTCCCCGTCAAGGAAGTCTCCGTAATCTGTATTGATTTTCCATCAATATTTATGAGGAACCACGACCAAGAAAAAGGGATACACAGACACACATATTGGCATGGCATAAATTTGAAATGGTTCTTTACTTTCAATGTGTAAGGTCATCGTGTGAGCGGAACCGATTTACGACGTGAAGTCTGTTTGCCTGTCCTGTCTGGGTCAGATTGGATCTGTTGAGCTTTTCGACCAAGTCACGCGCACTTAACCAAATTGCTCACGGGTGTGATCTTGCTCGATAAGTTTTCATGAGCTCGCATGACAGCTAGACGACAGAAATTACACGTTTTAACCCGGAATTTACTCCACGATACACACAAAAGAAGCAAAACCTGCGTGCCTGTCAGTGAAGTCGCCTCCCCCGAAGGTGGTCAAACAATTATCGTCTATCGGGCGGAAACCATCGATTTGGGGCTGTTGTTATCCCTGGAACCACAGTAATTATAGGGGCCAAGTTGACCAAGAATACACTGTAGATACTAGTAGTAGGGTTTGGTCTAATTATTTTGATAGGCAGTGATTATGATGGCAAGGGGTAAACAGGGCTAAACAGGGTCTTGAATTAATAATCGTAGTAGAAGAGTCAAAATTCAAGCTAATATAGTTGATGTTCTACAACTGGAACTGGAACGCTAAAAAGTGTTGAACCATAATTATAAACCCTTTCCATATCCCGAAATCCCTCCATCCAGCAAAACTCAGGATCCAAAAGGGAAAAACATATTCCATAACTTACTTCACCTCCCCAAAGTCCTTTGCTCCAACAAAAGGTAACACAAGCAATTGTTGGCACTCTTGATTGTTTTTGGTAGTGTAACAATTTTCTGCATCAAGGGCAAATCTATTTTTAGCCTTTTGCTAGTGGCCTGGATTTAAACACGGAAAGAGAATGGAATCAAGGCAAAGGAAGCAAACGTCGTCGTCGCAATATATGCAAACATCACCGTTAATAATTGAGTCGATGACTGGCTGCTTCCAGAGCTTCTCTACCATGGAAGATTTCGGATCGTTTTGGAACAAACCTTCCGGGCTGCTGAATCTAGAACAACGCTCATTAGAATCAGCGCGTACAGAAGTCAACTCAACACAAGTCCACGAACATATCGAGTAGATATGGACTAATGGACTGCACTTGTAGCAGAGAATATGCCCCCATGAGGACATCCGCGAACTCGACGCACCCAGCGTTACGCAGCAGGACGAGTCCATTCAATTAGTCAAATTGATCAAATCGATGCTCCATTAGGTTCGGATGACCGTTGGAGAAACGAGCTTTGTCACAACGAGAATATTTAGATTCAAATTAATAAAATTTCAATTGTTTATTTTGAAATTATGGAAAATTAGTTCCTTTAGCTTAATGAGCAGCTTGGAAATGAAACCAATGTATTTAAAATCTCTTTGAATTAAAAAAAAAAAGATATACTCAAAGCAATAATAATACGCATTGTTGGAATTCGAGCGAGAAGAAGGAAAGCATTTCTCGCTCGCGAACGAGGGAGAGAACTTGTAGTACTTTTCTCTTCTCGCTCGCGCTCGCATTTTCGTTCGCGTTCTCGCTCTCGCCGCGAGCGCTCGCGAGCGCCTCGTGCTAGACGTTCGTCCCAAGCTAGCAATTTGTGTATCAGGCTTATGAATACGAACCAGGCGATGGTATAGAAGTGTAACTTCAATCGCTGTGTTGTTTTTTGTTCGTATCTAACACGTTCAACTTCTCGCGAACGTGCAATTCTGGCTCGCGAGAAAGCCCGTTCGCGAGCGGTGGAGAGCACGGGCAATCGGTGAGTTTCTCTCGGCAGCTCGAGACTCACGACGAGAACTCGAGAGAGAGAAAATTTTCTCGCGAGAGCGCGATAATACCAACACTGATAATACGGAAAGCAATAACAATTATTTTATAAACCACATTTTATAAAAACAAATAAGTTTTGCTCACTTTTCAGGACGGAAGAAGCTTCATTCAAGGAATGAAGTTCATACGAAATATAAGTTGTTTGTGAATAGTTCTTTTTTGAGTAGGCCATTGTAAATAATTTTCTATGCTTATGTTGCCCTCCTGAAAATTGCATCGAAAAATCTTCAGCAAACTTCAACATTTCAACGGAAATTAACGTGCAATCAACTGGCACAAGTTTTTTTAAATTTAGACAGTAAAAAGTTTCATTGGAGCAAAAAAATATTTTGGTTAAAGCTAAAAAAAATGGAAATAATAATAGTAGAATAACTAAGCAATAACAGAATTGCACAGTTTAGATTTTGTAAACTTTGGCCATGTATTTTATAAGTCAAAAGAAGCCATTTTGAATTTTTTGCCATTTTCGGGCTGATCATACGAAATGGGTACGCGAATATTTGAAGTTTTGTACCTTCGGAAGAACATTTTTGATCGATTTGGTGTTTTGGTAGGTTATATTAGGAAAAAATGGGGGCAGGGAAAATCTTTATTTTTTTAAACTGACTTCAAATCACGAAAAGTTTAATTCCAATTTTGTTTATCTTATTTTATTAGTAATTTTTTATTTTAGATTTTATATATATTTATTTTAGCGAACCAAAAATTCATCTTATGCGCTACGAAATTTGATAACGGAATCATACATTTTGAAACAAAATTAACAACAATTCAGGAAGCCAGTAAAAAATATATATGAAAATCGTTTTTTTTTTAAATTAATTTGTTAAATCGATTGTAAACACTTTAGTGTACATTATTTAACACTTAGGTCTGCATTTTTAATAAATTCAGACTTTCAAATCATTTTACAAATTTTGAATTGTGAAACCACAAATCGATACCAGACGTTAACGTAAACAATATTTTGAATATTAGGAATGATATTTTAAATTGAGTTTTTTTTTCTGTATCGTAAGTTTACTCATTACCAGTTTCATTAAGCTAGTTAATCCATTAAAATCCATAAAATCCGATTTTCAAGTAAAAGTAGGGTAGAGTAGTCATCAATGAGACACGGGGAACAATGATAAAATGGCTCTCACAAGTCGTAGTTTCAACCAATCAGGCTCATATTTGGGGGAAAGGTGTGTCTACTGGATACACGTCTGCCATAATAGTGGCTTTGGTTATGGACGCTCCCTTGACAAAATATTCATAAATGTTTGATTCTGGGGTGTAAAAGTAAATTATGGACAAAAAATACTTTTTCGCTCGTAGGCTACCATTTACACCAAAACTATTATTTTTTCAAATTTCTTTTGACGTTCCATAGGGATTGAGTTGGGCTACAATGTATTTTCATTAGGTTTGACCAAAATTTAGAATATACCCAGAATCCAGGGCTGTTTCATTGTTCCCCACTCATTTTAGCCCATGGGTAACAATGAGACACTTTGATTTTTCTTCATTAAACATTGCAAAATCCATGTAAATCTTTCAAAACATGAATTGAAAGTGATTTTTGGCATATTTATACAGTTTTAACTTCATTTGGCCAAACATACAAAGTTATTTGTTATAAATAAATGGATTTTACAAAATTTAAATACTTTTTAGTATAACTTTTGTTAATTAAAGTTTCATGTTGGAAAAATTGCTCTAAAATGTTCAAGGCAAGTCACCTGTAATGTAACAATACAAAAATATGATGTTTTACTAGAAAAGTAATGATTTTCGTAGAGTGTCTCATTGTTCCCCAGCTGTCTCATTGTTCCTGCCAAGTGCGTCTACAATGAGACAGATGAATAACTCTGGCTGTAGATGTCGGATCGATCTCATATTTTGGTCAATGTTAGAACACACTAAAAGAAAGAAAATGCAACAAAAAGCTCATTAAAACACGCTGAAGAAAAAAATAGAAAAATCGTTGAAAGTTGAAAACCAAAAGTATCTCATTGATGACTACCCTACCCTAGTTAAAAAAACGTTCAAACCATTACCAAAACAAACTCCTCTTCTCATTTTTGCATAATTTAGAAGCTTAAAAATGAACTTTTAGTCATTTTCCGCTACCAATAATTATGCAAAGTGATTTTCTACGTTCAAAACTAGCTAACTTCACGGGGATTAATTGCAAAACACGGTGCACTTAATCAAATTTTCACTAGAGTACTTTTTGATTGCAAATTTGATTTTACATCGAAAAATGAAGTTGAAAAATTTTTGCGACCAATTTTTCGATTTTTTGAAAAAAATCAGTATTGATTCAAAAATTCATAACTCGCTCAAAGATTTTTTGTACAACCTGGAAATTTCTGAAAAGTTGGCATTTAATGTCCTCTAAAACATATCAAAAAATAAAAAAAAAATTAAAATAGTGTTTTTTTGCAAATCAAGTTTGAGAGACAAAATTTAAATAAAAATCACCAAATTTTTTTACCATGTATATTTTTTCCAGTGTAGTCCATATCCATACCTACAACTTTGCCGAAGACACCAAATCGATCCAAAATTCATTCAAAAGATACAGATTTTTGAATTTTCATACATCATTTTTGTATGGGCAGCTGCCAAATTTGTATGGAAAATTATATGGACAAACTAATGATGCAAAATGGCTTCTTTGGGCATACCGAAGGCACCAAAAAAGTTTCAGTCGGATTAAAAATACAAAAATTAATATTATAGGTGGGTCTCGTGGCGCAGGGGTAGCGGCTTCGGCTGCCGATCCCGATGATGCTATGAGACGCGGGTTCGATTCCCGCCTTATCCACTGAGCTTCTATAGGATGGTGAAGTAAAACGTCGGTCCCGGTTTCTCCTGTCTCGTCAGAGGCGCTGGAGCAGAAATCCCACGTTAGAGGAAGGCCATGCCCCGGGGGGCGTAGTGCCAATAGTTTCGTTTTTTCGTTAATATTTAAGAAAAAATACCGATTGGCGTCATCCACAAAGTATGTCACGCTAAAATCAGCCAAAATTAACCCCCCCTCCCCCCTATGTCACACTTTGTCACGCTGGCTCTAACCCCCCCTCGAAAAGTACGTCACGTTTGGTCGGACCCCCACTATCTTGTTTTTTTACAATTTTATCATGATTTTTAAAAAGGATTATTTTTGAATTCGGAATTTAATCGAGAATGTTTTTAATTTATACAGGTTGCATTTGGATTTGTTTATTTTGTTCAATATTGTAATGATAGAAATCACCATCACCATCAGACCGATTCTTAGCGAAGCTACACAAAAATGCCACATTTTTCAATTTTCAATGTGATTTTTCAAATGACAGATTCCATTTTTATTATGATTAAATAATTGCAATGTGCTTTAAATGCGTTTTCTTACCTCAAAAGCCAAAAATATTGACCAAATGAAGTCTGCAAGCCATTGAACGGGAGATGATTTTTTTATAAATCTGCTCCGTTCGTTGTTCCGTCACGGAAAGAAATGGCTGGCAAAATCTCAAATTTGAACCAATTCTATCAGTTTAAGGAGAAAAGATTCGTTTTTCATTTCGTGATAATGTGTAGAAGAGCAAAAGTCTAAAAAAATCAAACTGGCCCTTTTAAAAAGTCCAGTTTTACGATGTTGTCCCGTCACGCTACATTTTCATTTCAGGGGAAGCACAGGTACTATATCTTTCATTCTACATGAAATTTTTTTGTAGGAAAATTAATTATCTTCCAAAATATGTAATAACATTGGGGGGTTTCTTCTTTTATTTTGCCACTACAGCCAAAACGCTGAAAAAAACTTGGGATTTTTTTCAAAAAAGTAGCCGAAGAATCTGTCATTCCACTTTTTTGAAGCATATTAAATCTGCCATCAAAAACTCTGTTTCTTAAACCCTTGAATCGTGTTTGATTTATGAGTAAAGTTTATCAAACATTAAACTTTTGAAGCTATATTTAAAAATGAATTTTCAGTGGTAAAGAAATAGTCTAGCATGACGTCACAGTCTCACGTACCCCCCTCTCCCCCTTGTCACACTTTGTCACACTTGCGACAACCCCCCCTCCCCCCTAGAGCGTGACGTACTTTATGGATGACGCCATTTCGTAGAGAACTGTTCAATTATTAAACTGCCTTTTTTAAATATTCGACTAATAAAGCTGAAAAGTTTCCGCTGATTTGCTTCTATTTTATGTTTTTACATTTTTTTGAATTTCATATCAAAGCAAGATTTAACAATCATGTCCACCTAAAATGATAAAAATAACTTGCCATTTTTCCCAGTAGGTATTCATTTCACTTTTCAAAAACTTAATTAAAAATAGAAAAATCTGTCAAATATATATATCTTCAATTTTTTTTTTCAAAATCAAAACAGTAAACAAAAATGGTGGAAATTTATCAATTTTCACGGAACCATCTATCAATAAAAGAACCGTGAATTCAAAAAAGGACTCAGAAAAACTGAAATTTACAACAATAAAACAATTAAATTGTCGTTCAGTCAATTTTAACAAGTTTTGGTATGAGAATAATTCATGTTTAAAAAAAAACCCTCGGCTCTGGTCACGGCCAAATTTTTTTTTTAAATTTCTGGCCTATTCATATATATTTTTTAAACAAAATCATTAAAAAATTGCAATATTTTTTTGCTTCTTATTTTTCGGGAAAATTTTGAAGAGGACCCCCTCCTCTGCCTCCTCCCACATAAACTTGAAATAAAATATGCAATGGCCAGTATGATTTTTTGTTGATTCAAAACAAATATTTCATTTTAAAATTTCACGTTTTTTTGTAATTTTGCAAAAACTATTTTTTTTGTAATATACTGCCGCTCTAATCGAGTCCGTCCCATATGTAAAAACAGCAAGCCGAGAAAACGCATGTCAAATTCGTCCCGCCCATAAGGCTACGTGTTAGAATTTTACGAAAAAGTGGATTTTCTCCGGTTTTCTAGAACAAAGTACTAAATTTTATTGGCTTATAGGAATGTTTACTTAATTTCGAACCAAACTGCATTATTACCTCAAAATTGACAAAAATACTTATGGAACGGACTAGCTTCGAGCGGCAGTATGCTTAGGCTTCTAAAAATGCTAGCAGTGTATGGATTGAATTTTCAGCTTAAATTATTAGGATGAATTTATAAAATTACTTTTATATTTCGTGACAATAGTTTTGCCTTCCTCACTGAGGTAAGGCTATAATCCTGCTCTAAAAATGAACTTTGTATAAAAACGTCGTAGACCCACCTTCATGTATACATATCGACTCAGAATCGAAAACTGAACAAATGTCTGTGTGTATGTGTGTGTGTATGTGTGTGTGTATGTGTATGTGTATGTGTGTGTGTATGTGTGTGTGTATGTGTGTGTGTATGTATGTATGTGACCAACAAACTAGCTCATGTTTCTCGGCACTGGCTGAACCGATTTGACCCGAACCTGTTGCATTCGACTTGGTTAAGGGTCCCATAGATCGAGTTTTATAAAGATTGAAGTTTCGATAAGTAGTTCAAAAGTTATGTGTAAAAATGTGTTTTCACATAAATTTGGATCTCACTTAACAGTATGTAAACTATGTCCGGGTCCACTATCCGACCCATCGTTGGTTAGGTTATCAAAATACCTTTCCAACGAGTCCAAAACATTGAAGATCTGGCAACCCTGTCTCGAGATATGTCCACTTAAGTGATATTTATGTACTTTTTGTAGCCGGGTCTCATTTAAATGTATGTAAACTATGTTCGGATCCACCATCCGACCCATCGTTGGTTAGGTTATCAAAAGACCTTTCCAACGAGTCTAAAACATTGAAGATCTGGCAACCCTGTTTCGAGATATGTCCACTTAAGTGATATTTATGCACTTTTTGGAAGCCGGATCTCACTTAAATGTATGTAAACTATGTTCTAGAGATGGGCTTTTTTGAGCGAACCGTTCTTATGAACCGGCTCAAGCTAAAGAACGAATGAGCGACCGCTCAGAAAAATGAGCGGCGGTTCATTTTGTGAACCGGTTCTTTTCAAAGAACCGTCAAATCAAAGAGCGAGTCGAAGAACGAACCGAACGAGAGCGAATGAGCGAGAGCGAATGAACGGAAAGAACGAACGGAGCGCTTGATAAGCGTCGCTCGCACTGTCGTCGACGTCGTCGAACGGCGTCGTTTTCGCTCACTCTTTCGTTATTTCGCTCTCGCTCATTCGCTCTCGTTCGGTTCGTACTTCCACGCGCTGGTGGTGACGGTGCTGTGGAGAAAAGAAGGGAAACTAGGTTCTCACCGGTTCCAACATTATGGCGCACTTTATGCTTGTTGCTAGCCTGTGTCGGGGCGCCTGTGATTTTGAATCAGCTGACTGTCGCCAGATGTTGCATGATCTCATTATGTTAATATCGATAGATTTCTCAAATGTTATGTACATGAAGTTGTTACACGCATTCGAACATAATTAGTATGCTAGTTTAAGGTTTTAATCCATGTATTGGACCGTTTATGATTTAAAATGTAATTTACCACAGCACATCACACAAACTTGGTACTCTTTTGTGGTCATTGTTCAATAGATTTATTAAGGCATTTTTTCAGATCTTCTTTTTTGACGCTTGTTTTGAATCAACTTTTGATTTGCTGTCATGAATAAAAGTTGTTCTTATTAAACAAAAAACTGCATTTCAAAACTAATTTATTAAGTGCAGCAAAACGCTACCTCAAATATGCATGTTAGTGAACACCAAATTAAATCTTTTGTTTCACAAAATAATGGGAAGATAATTATCAAAACGATAATTCAGCTAACTTTTCATTACTTTTTACTTTTTACGATTGAAAGCAATAATTTGGTTGAAAATATTCACTTCTGAAAAAACACTCAAGTTTATTTACCTCTCTTGTTCGGATCCACCATCCGACCCATCGTTGGTTAGGTTATCAAAAAACCTTTCCAACCAGTCTAAAACATTGAAGATCTGGCAACCCTGTCTCGAGATATGTCCACTTAAGTGATATTTATGCACTTTTTTGAAGCCGGATCTCACTTAAATGTATGTAAACTATGACCGGATCCACCATCCGACCCATCGTTGGATAGGTTATCAAAAGACCTTTCCAACGAGTCCAAAACATTGATGATCTGGCAACCCTGTCTCAAGATATGGCCATTTAAGTGATATTTATGCACTTTTTGGAAGCCGGATCTCACTCAAATGTATGTAAACTATGTCCGGATCCACCATCCGACCCATCGTTGGATAGGTTATCAAAAGACCTTTCCAACGAGTCCAAAACATTGAAGATCTGGCAACCCTGTCTCGAGATATGTCCACTTAAGTGATATTTATGCACTTTTTGGAAGCCGGATCTCACTTAAATGTATGTAAACTATGTCCGGATCCACCATCCGACCCTTCGTTGGATAGGTTATCAAAAGACCTTTCCAACGAGTCCAAAACATTGGAGATCTGGCAACCCTGTCTCGAGATATGGCCATTTAAGTGATATTTATGCACTTTTTGGAAGCCGGATCTCACTTAAATGTATGTAAACTATGTCCGGATCCACCATCCGACCCATCGTTGGATAGGTTATCAAAAGACCTTTCCAACGAGTCCAAAACATTGAAGATCTGGCAACCCTGTCTCGAGATATGGCCATTTAAGTGATATTTATGTACTTTCTTAATCCGAATCTAAAAAATAGATTAAATTTGTGTACAACCCCATCAAATCAGCCATTGTTGGTAATGAGTGAGGAAGGCTCCAACCACATAGGTGGATTAAGTTAGTTTTTTTTATTAAATTTTCAATTTCATTCATAAAAATTCTTTTTTCAGACCACCATGCAATTCAAAGCTGATCATTCTAATCTGAACCATTTCCCTCGAGCACAACACAATTCAGCTGAATCACCGCCATTATTGGCATTGTCGTTTATCTACTCTAGATCAGGAGAGCCGGCCATCCAAACAAATGTCCGGACGATTCCAGCGAGGGCGTAGCTAAAACTCACAAAATCATATCACTCTTTCACGGTTCGAGCAGAGGCACTAGTGGCATTTGCATATATTTATGCAACACTTTTACGCTAGTTGTTTGACCGATTGAAAAAACTTGTTTGATACAATTAGCTTTTTTGCTAAAGTTGTTAATTTTGAGTAAAAATCCAAAATGGACAAATTGACCATTTTTTATTTAAGTCAAAATAAATAGTAAGAAAAAAACACCATAAAATTTGAATAAACCTCAATTAAGTCACGAGAGCACCACCCGTACTGAAATGCAACAGATGACCAACAGATCTGTTGGTGCAACAGTTGTGCGTGGGTGGTGAATCCGGGAGGCTGGCCCTGGGATGGTGCGCTTCCCGGAAAGCCACTCGGGGGAAAACAGATTTAGCTGATTCTCACCGGGGGTGGACAATGATGGCAGGCTCTTCTGCGTGTGTCAAATTGGGTCTGTTGTTGAAATGAAGTGGGGAGTTACTGGGCTGCTGGATGCAAATTTAACGACAATTGCCTCTAAATGGTGCACTTATGGGGGTTTATATCTACTGGGAGTTGGAGGGCTATTCATAATGACATTTTGATTGCGGTCATTTAAGGTGCTGATCTGAACAATAAGTTTTTAGTTTTTAGTAAAGCTAACGACAACTGCAGCGCAAATTTAAACTATTTAAAATCCCCATCCAAACTGGTGCCAGGCCAGGTGTAAATGTGCACTCACAAAACACAATGGAACTTCTGTGTGTGGCTCTCCGTGCCAGGAGGAAAAGCGCTTTTCCTGTTTCCTGTTTGCGCTCCCTGCAGGCACTCTCTCCGCACCGGAACAAACACAAGCACCGTAACTTTTCCTTCCGGGGAACGAGTCGCGCTCTTTTGTTAGCGTATGTGTGTGTGTGTGAAGTGTGAGTTTGTTTGTTGCCTGAATCGGTTTGTGTAAAGGTAACACCATGCTGAACACATTAAATAGTGGTATTTGTTTGAATGGAAGTTTGAGTCAATTTTAAGGACTTAATAAAGACATTGAACCAACGAAATGGATTAATTTTAAAGGATGAACCAGGAATCACTCATTTATTCTGATTTATATTAAAACTGAGAATTCAAATAGTAAACTTTTCAAAAATGTGTATCTTGAGATGGATTTACATATATTCAGCAATTCCCCACGAAAACAGCATGGAAAAAACAAAAGTCCTCGGATCGGGCTCAAAATTTTTCTGGGGGTTCCCTGGCCGAAATAATTAGACCCGTATTTTTTTGTTTGGCCATTAGGGTGACCTACGCCGTGTTAGGGTGGTCTGAAAAATTGCCATTTTCGTCGATTTTCGCAAAAACCACTTTTTTCGAAAAATCATAACTCCTCGCCATTTTAACCGATTTCAATTGTCTTATACGCAAATGAAAGGTGATAAGTTGGGCTTTCAAAAAAAATAGTAAGAAGTTTCAAAAATCTAGCCTAACATATGAAAAGAGCGTATGAAATTTTAAAATGCCGTTTTGACGGTGTCTGGACCAAAGAGCCTATGTCTGAAAATATTTTTATCAGATTCCCCGGACATTTTTACATAACATTCTAAAAAATGGGAGGAGTTCATTAACAGGATTCCAAGATATGATTTTTTGAAAATAAAATCCGTGTTTTTTGACGCACCGCGCGCAAAGCCGGAGAATGACGAAATTGGCAAAAAATCTAAATTTTTCACTAAAACTGCGATAACTTCAAAATTTCAGCGATGACCTATACATGTCTGGGTACCAAAAGTTGCGTCATTTAATTACGAAAATTTTGATACTCAAACATGTAAAGGTCATCGCTGAAATTTAAAAGTTATCGCAGTTTTAGTGATATTTTGCTGATTTCGCGCGGCGCGTCGAAAAACACGGATTTTATTTCAAAAAACCATATCTCGGAATCCTTTTAATGAACTCCTCCCATTTTTTAGTATGTTATGTAAAAATGTCCAACCATAATATTTATTTCTTAAATCTTTTTGAAATTTTCGCTTGAAGTCTTTAATGACCTTTAATTAAATCCTAACTTTTCAATTCGTTTATAAAAATATATTGAAATATATATGTGAATCATTCCAGGTCCACTAGGTACACTTTTGGACTCGACCTTCACCAAACTTGGAGGGATCGATAGTTGACAGAAATCTCAAGTTTGGTGCTGATGTGACCATCCCTCTATTTTTGGAACCACCCTCTTTTTTGACGATTTCCTAAAATCTTTTTTTTAATCATAACTTTGCAACTATTTGAGCAAAAGGCTATCTAAAGATGACAATTTACAGAAAATTATCCAAGAAATTCGATAACGTTAACGTTTTAAGTATTAAAATTCGGTGTTGACCATTTCCTTTTATTTTTATTTGTTTTACTTTATGACCATCGTGTTCACCGGACAATTTTACAAAATAATTAATGAAGACCTCAAACTAAAATAAAATATTGTCCAGAAACAGCGATTTTGCTAAAAAAAGTTTGATTTTGAGCAGCACTCGAAAGTAAATGGTGTACTTTTCAACAAGAAAGGATGACTCCCACATAGTTCGGTTTTTTATATGTGAGAAATTTATTTCTGATTTAAATTTATAGGTCAGGGTTAGAGGTTGACGATTCTCAAGATTTTTAATTTCCCGGGAATCGAGGGTTGAATTTGATCATTTCCCGGGAATTCCCGGGACCCGGGAGTTTTTTTCTTCTATGTCAATAGTGGCAATAACTTTAAATGAAATGTTGTAATATTGTTTCTTTTCAATCAATTAAGTGACTTTAAATTCATATTTTTTCTATGAAACGTCAACTTCAGTACCTATCCTCTTTATCTACCTTTTAATTTTTACATCTAAATCAGCAAATACAAGACCGTTTCTTGTGCTTTTTGGGACTCAAAATTGGAGTTTAAGTGTTAACGAATCTTTATTCGCACTGAGTGATTTTTCAAAAGTTTCACAAGTTTGTTGCATGAACTTCTTATGAAATTTTTTTAAAGTTAAAAAAAATACAGCTAATATATATTTTTCCAGTATCGAGATATTTGCAATATGATAAACAACGACTCAAACAACAATTTAAACTTGTTTTTTTCTCCTTTTTAAGGTCAACTGTAAATATTCATTAAAGAAATATTTACAGTTATCAGGAAAATCCAAATGTTCACAATTGGTTGATCTTAACTTTTAAAAATTTACAGAGTGTTTTTTTTTTTCAAAATATAACTGAATATTGAGGTTGACGTGAAACACAAAATGACTTATTGACATCAACAAAGGAAATAACCTTGATGTAGCGAAGTTACCCTAGGGCTCGAGAGAGGATATGGAAATTGAACTTATTTTGATAAAGCTTTTCCCTCTTAGAAGTTATAAATAAAAATAATTAAAAAAAAACTTTCGAATTCATTTCTGGGGTGTAACTGATAAGTATGCTTCAAGATAAATTTTGATGCACAATTTTTTGGCTTCTCTCAATTATAGTTATTGGTATTTTGACAAGTTAAAACTTTCTGAATAAGAAGATCAGAGAAGCATTGGTTTATTCTAACTTGGACATCGAACATTGAACTTCCAATGTTCTAATCAATTTAGAGTTTTTCAAATAAATTTCTAATTAGTTTATATAATTTTGCTTCGATATTTTTTAGTATAAAATTTCCCGGGAGTTTCGACCGAATTTCCCGGAAATCATAAGGTCCAATAATGCTCATTTCCCGGGAATTCCCGCTCGTCACTCTCTAGTCAGGGTGCTGCACAAAATCAAACTTTTGCAGTAAAATTGCTGTTTCTAAACAATATGTCATTTTAGTTTGAGGGAACACGATGGTGATAAAATAAAACAAATAAATACATAAGGAATTGGTCAAAACCGAAATTACTACTTAATAAGTTAAAATATAATATAAGGGGGCATTTAAGGGTTAAAATTTTATTTTTATCGAATTCCTTGGACAATTTTCTATAGATTGCAACCTTTAGAAAGCTTTTTGCTCAAATAGTTGCAAAGTTATGATTAAAAGAAGAAAAAAGCTTTTTAGAAAATCGTAAAAAAAGAGGGTGGTGCCAAAACTAGAAGGATGGTCCAATCAGTACCAAACTTGAGATTTCTGTAAACTCCTAGTTTGGTCCAAATCGTAAAAGTCGAGTCCAAAAGTATACCCTGATGCGCAAAATGACCCATATCTTAAAAATAAATTTTCTGACAAATGCCTACGGTCAAATTTTAGGATAGCTAAAAGATTTCAAATAAATTTAATAAACATTTTATGATAGAACATAAATTTCAATCTACATATTATTTATTTCCTGACTTGTATTCAAAAAGAGGATAATACCAAATAGGCTGACATTCATATGAAAAAAAAAATCAAAAATACTTCAAATCTTGAATTTGCTTTATGGCCGGATTAAAAAAAAAATCATTAAAACTTAGACGAAAAATATCAACAGTAGAGAAATAAGTGCTACAAAATGAAAATTAAAGAATTAAAAAAAATATTTAAAATGTTAAAATATTCAAGATTGTTTAAAGTTTTGCAGAGTTTTCTTCTGGATTTAAACCATTTCAAGATCATCATCCTGGGAAATTTGACATAATGAGCATAATTTCAACCTCATCCCGGGCAGACGGTAATAACAAAATTAATAATATTTCAATAACAAATCCTGTTAGGATAACAAAAAGTGTTATTATTTTATCCTGAAGTTCAACTTCAAGAAGAAAAAATAATAACAGTTCTTGATAAAAAACAAAATTTGGTATTGAAGTGATATTATATTGAAAATATTTAATAACACGCTAATAAGAGGAAATGTTATTCATTTCAAAATCTCTCCTAATAACAAAATTTGTTATTCGTTCGGTACACTGACTAAGAAATAAAATCACCATAAACCGCACAAATGGAAAAAGTTTCTAAGTGTCCATAATACAATCTGTTATTATTTTTTCTTTTGTTAAATATGTTTAGATCTTTGGGATAATTTTGTCTAATTTCGTCGGGATCATTATTTTGGCCATGAAATGGGGTCCTAGGGTAAGCTAAAATTATTCTAAAAAGTTGAAATTTTGAAAGTTGATTGTTTAAATTATTTGATATACCTTCTAAGGGAATTTGCTAAAATTGGCTAGAACTATGGGATAATTTTGACCAATTTCATCGGAGTCATTTATTTCACCATGAATGAGAGTTCATTTTTTTTTAATTTTGTTATATTCCCTTACGGAATTGATTTATTTATTGAGAATTTTTGAAGTGTGTATAACAAAAACAGTTATTATTTTCACAGAGCCAGGAAGTCGGAGCTGACGTTGAAGCTCGAGCTGGAGTGAGACCTTGGAGACTGCATCGGATTCAGCAAATTTTCAATCCAGAGTCGGAGTTGTCTTATTTGCAAATTACAAATAAACCAAAACAATAACTTTTTTTGTTATGGAGACAAACCAGTTCAATAACATTTTTTGTTATTGTGCTGCTCCACCTCTCCACACAAAATAACTAATCTTGTTATTCCTTCATGATTCCTTCTGTGTTATTGGTTTGTTATTGCAATAACAACATAATAACAGAGCAATTCTCTACGAAATCGGTCTTTTTTCTTCAATTTTAATTTTTGTATTTTTTAATCCGGCTGAAACTTTTTTGGTGCCTTCGGTATGCCCAAAGAAGCCATTTTGCATCATTAGTTTGTCCATATAATTTTCCATACAAATTCGGCAGCTGTCCATACAAAAATGATGTATGAAAATTCAAAATCTGTATCTTTTGAAGGAATTTTTGATCGATTTGGTGTCTTCGGCAAAGTTGTAGGTATGGATACGGACTACACTGGAAAAATAATACACGGTAAAAAAATTTGGTGATTTTTTATTTAACTTTTATCACTAAAACTTGATTTACAAAAACACTATTTTTAATTTTTTTATTTTTGATATGTTTTAGAAGACATAAAATGCCAACTTTTCAGAAATTTCAGGTTGTGCAAAAATCACTGACCGAGTTATGAATTTTTAATCAATACTGATTTTTCAAAAATCGAAATTTTGGTCGTAAAATTTTTCAACTTCATTTTCGATGTAAAATCAAATTTGCAATCAAAAGTACTTTACTAAAATTTTGATAAAGTGCACCGTTTTCAAGTTATAGCCATATTTAAGTGACTTTTTGAAAATAGTCGCAGTTTTCATTTTTAAATTAGTGCACATGTTTGCCCAGTTTTGAAAAAATATTTTGAAAAGCTGAGAAAATTCTCTATATTTTGCTTATTCGGACTATGTTGATACGACCTTTAGTTGCTGAGATATTGCAATGCAAAGGTTTAAAAACAGGAAAATTGATGTTTTCTAAGTTTCACCCAAACAACCCACCATTTTCTATCGTCAATATCTCAGCAACTAATGGTCCGATTTTCAATGTTAATATATGAAACAATTGTGAAATTTTCCGATCTTTTCGAAAAAATATTTTTGGAATTTTCAAATCAAGACAAACATTTTAAAAGGGCGTAATATTGAATGTTTGGCCTTTGTGAAATGTTAGTCTTGATTTGAAAATTCCAAAATATTTTTTCGAAGAGATCGGAAAATTTCATAAATGTTTCATATATTAACATTGAAAATCGGACCATTAGTTGCTGAGATATTGACGATAGAAAATGGTGGGTTGTTTGGGTGAAACTTAGAAAACATAAATTTTCCTGTTTTTAAACCTTTGCATTGCAATATCTCAGCAACTAAAGGTCGTATCAACAAAGTCCAAATAAGCAAAATATAGAGAATTTTCTCAGCTTTTCAAAAATATTTTTTTCAAAACTGGGCAAACATGTGCACTAATTTAAAAATGAAAACTGCGACTATTTTCAAAAAGTCACTTAAATATGGCTATAACTTGAAAACGGTGCACTTTATCAAAATTTCAGTAAAGTACTTTTTGATTGCAAATTTGATTTTACATCGAAAAATGAAGTTGAAAATTTTACGACCAAAATTTCGATTTTTGAAAAATCAGTATTGATTAAAAAATTAACTCGGTCAGTGATTTTTTGCACAACCTGGAAATTTCTGAAAAGTTGGCATTTTATGCCTTCTAAAACATATCAAAAAATAAAAAAAATTAAAAATAGTGTTTTTTTGTAAATCAAGTTTTAGTAATAAAAAGTTAAATAAAAAAATCACCAAATTTTTTTTACCGTGTATTATTTTTTTCCAGTGTAGTCCGTATCCATACCTACAACTTTGCCGAAGACACCAAATCGATCAAAAACTTCCTTCAAAAGATACAGATTTTTGAATTTTCATACATCATTTTTGTATGGACAGCTGCCGAATTTGTATGGAAAATTATATGGACAAACTAATGATGCAAAATGGCTTCTTTGGGCATACCGAAGGCACCAAAAAAGTTTCAGTCGGATTAAAAAATACAAAAAAAATCGAATGACCGAAATCCTAGAGAACTGCTCAACAGTTTAAGTTATTCTTCGAACAAATTTTTGTTATTGATTTTTGTTATTTTAACAACTAATCCAATGATCCCAATAACATATTACGATCTTCTCACAATATCAAAAACTGACCTTCCCAAGTTATTTCCGTCTGCTCGGGATTCCAGATCTCCTTTTTAATAGATCGTCCTAAAATTACGTGTTAAATTATGAGAACAGATATTTTTTTCATGAGAAAAATTGTACAATGGATTGTAAACTTGAACAAATACAGTGTAACATAGTTACACTCTTTTAACTGTACTAAAAAAATGAATTAGGCAGTTTGTTGTTTTATAACTTTTAAAGAAATTAAAAAACTTGGAGCCACAGTTTGGAAAGGACTCCAAACTTATAAATAAAAGTTCATCAGTATTTAAAAAAAGTCGAGTAACGGAAAATGGCAGAGTTTTTAAAACTTTTTTCGTGTTTTTCTCAATTAAAAATACGTTTTTTTCGGAATTTTGAGTACGCCAAAAATCGGGCGTCTAACTTTACATTAAAGTCTCTTTGACACCAAATTTCTATCTCATCACCGTTTCAGGCTGCAAATTATTGAAAAACACCTCTTTTTTCGCATGCACAATAATGAAAGGGGTCGTACCGCCCTCCGTCATGAGATATCAAAAAACGGACCTCGGATTCGTGATCAGGGACAAAAGTTACCCTTTAGGAAAAAGTTTTACGCAAATCGAAAAGGGTTCGGGGCAACTGCTGAATGAGTTGACGGAGAACTACCCAGTGACAATTATTTGCAATTTGAAAATGATTTGCGATATGAATAATCCCAAATAATAAATTCCAATGCTGTGCATTTACGGTAGCAGGATATTCATATAAATGTTTAAAACAAACATCAAACAGGATCTCTTTAACGATTTTCCCTTTTAAACACAAATCAACCGGTAAATAGAGGTATAATTGCATAAATTAATGTTCGGTTTACCAAAATGGGTGGAAATTAATTAAAACTAAAGCACACACCACATTACACTCTTCTCACCACAATCACCCATAAAGACTCATCAAAACAGAAGCCAGCAGCAGCAGCATGTACAGATTATGAAAATTATTGATTCTCCACCGCCAGCATCATCACCGCCAACATCGAACATGGTTCCGGGAAATTTTAATTAATTAAATCTGTCGAGATCCCATTGACGATGGTCTGGCAGCCACTGTTGGTTATTGCACAAATGTGCAGAAATTTCAACAATTTGAAATCATCCCTGCTGCTTTCGATTGTGCTTGATGGAATATTTTCACGAAAATGTGATTACTTCACATCGTGGAAAATCCAGCAGACAATCGAACGATTCTGCTCTCTCTTTCTCTCGTAAAGTTGAATTATTTCGAAATTGAATTTTACACTCGCCCAGGTTCGATTCTTTCTGCTTAAATCATAAAATTCATCCTTCAAATCACGCGAATCGCGCGCGACCATCGCCAACGTGGCTATAAAGTCGCAATCGCAATCATCGTAAACTTTTCCTTCTCTCCCTGGCCAGCGGTGAAGCAGGATTCCCTCGAAAGGACACTTGCCACTTGGAGGAGAAAGTACCCCCCCCCCCCTCGGACCAGAAAAGGCCATTGCGAGTCATAAATTATGGCATTTTTATTGCACTTTATGTGCGAATTACAACGGGTTTTATTGTGTAATTTTTGTGCTTTTTCCACGGGGTGTGGTGATATTGCTGTTACATGCGACGAGAGAGAGAGCGAGGACATGAAATGACACGTGGTGTGATTTTACATGCAACGCACGTAAGATTAAACGAGCGCGATAGCACTTCAAAGTAACCACAAATGGATGAGGTTTCGGGTCGAGTATTCACAATGAAATTATTCCACCCCGTTAGACGATTCATTATGAAATTAAGCTTCCTGTTTTGGGTTCCATCACGTAGTGCTTCACAAATTTAAAACAATTACACATGTGACGATACGCCATCGAAACTAATTATGTAATTATCTGCCAGTGTCAGCACCGCTTGGTAATCACTTTTCAAAAGGTCAATGGATGCTCAGGCGAATTCAATTATTTCGTGATTCTGTGAGTGTCACCTCATTTAGCAGATGCACTCGGAATGCAATGTCATTTGAAAGATTTTGAACAGTTTTGTGGGTTTTACAGCATCCAGTTATCAACTATAGTTTTCCAATAAGTTTTATTTGCATTGTTACTTTAACATATTAATTGCTTTAAAATTGAACTGTAAGTTTCAAATTTCATTTCAAATTTCATTAAATCAAAGTTGGCTGTAAACAAGCGCATCCATTTTCCCGGGATTACCAATAACTAGGGTTAGTGAATTTTTGCGATTTCGCGGACAGCGTGAAATTTTGAAGATTAATTTTCCCAAATCAATTCTTAAAAATTACAAAATACGAGTGTGAATCAATTCTTAAAAACTACAAAATACCTATTCAAGTAAAATTTTATTTGTTTTCAATTAAAAAGCTGAAGTTAATGCTTCGAATACTTCAATGATTTTAACAAAGCTCAGTAAAGAAAAAAATATTCTTTGAATATATTTTTTATTAATGTTGTCTTTTTCATTCAAAACAACAAGTGTATTGTGATATTTTTGTTAGGATTGTACAGATTTTTTTAAAGTTTATTGATTAAAATAAAACTAATAATCAATTTAATATCCGGGACCGTGGTGTAGGGGTAAGCGTGGTTGCCTCTCACCCAGTCAGCTTGGGTTCGATCCCAGACGGTCCCGGTGGCATTTTTCGAGACGAGATTTGTCTGACCACGCCTTCCGTCGGATGGGGAAGTAAATTTTGGCCCCGGTCTAACCTAAAGGGTTAGGTCGATAGCTCAGTCCAGGTGTAGGAGTCGTCTCCCTGGGTCCTGCCTCGGTGGAGTCGCTGGTAGGCAGTTGGACTCACAATCCAAAGGTCGTCAGTTCGAATCCCGGGGTGGATGGAAGCTAAGGTGTAAAAAGAGGTTTGCAATTGCCTCAACAATCAAGCCTTCGGACACTTAGTTTCGAGTAGTAATCTCGCATTCGAGAACGCCAAGGCAATGCTGTAGAGCGAACAATTTGATTTGAATCAATTTAATGAAACATTTATGTAAAAGTAACATTCAGTGAAAATAGTCGTCTTTCCCTCTTCCGCCGGTCAATAATGAAACTGGAGGAGCAAAAAAATAATAAAAATTTAATTCCTTTAGAATAAAGAAAAATATCGAGAAAATAGATTGCTATTTTATTGATACTCTAAATAATAGTTTATCATTTTTTCTTAGGAAACCTACTGAATTTTGCAATACGTTCATTCGCCGTAATAACAATTTAAATATTATTTAACTTAAAATTAGAAAGATATAAGTTGAAAAGAAAGCTTTGATATCTTTAGAGTCACCTTTTAAGAACAATTCCGATTTTTTTCTGAGTCCTGTTTAATTTCACGATATTTGGTTATTTGGGTGGATGGTTCCCGTGGAAGTTAAAAAATGTTTTTTTATCTATTCTGATTTTGAATAAAATTATGAAAATTTCGTTGCAAATTGCATTATTTTTGCCTATTTATTTTAAATTTAGTTATTAAAAAAATTAGATGAATGTCTTGAAACTATTTTTACTGGTCTAAATGTCACAAAAAAAAATTTTTACATGTTAGATTGTTTTGTGAGATTTGGCTTTCATATGGGTCATTCCATCTCAACTGTGCACGAAAAAGTGCAAATTTGAAAATTACCCTCTCCGATCCTGCTCAAATTTGGCAGAGCTGTTGATACTATCAAAACATGTAAGAATCCCGAATTTCATCCAAATCGGACCACCCCCTCCATTTTTGTGCCTCTCCAAAAAATCGACTTTTTGGCGATTTTTGACCAAACCTCCTAGTTTCAAACGGCGATAGCTCAGGAACCACAAATCTTAGAGGGTCGGTCTTAGACTCAATTTTGAAGGAAATTGGACGTAGAATCCATTTCCGTGATCAAAATTTAGATTAATTTATTTTTTCTACCTGTATTGCGCAATTGAAAACTTGAAACGGCCGTATCTCAAAACACCCCAACTTATTTTTTTTATTTGACCTCACCATCGTGTTCCCCGGCCAATTTTACATAAGAATCACTTATCGACAGAAATGAATATGTTTTGTTCCAGAGATATCGAATTTTAAAGTTTTGTGTTTTCGAGATTACCTACATTAGCTTCATTCGCCGCATCTGCTAGAAGCACACAGGCGGGCTGATCAATAACTGCTACCTGGTGTTCTGGGAGATAGTTAATTTAATTTATCTTTTTATAATTTTACGCAAATATTTATTCAAATGGCTAATAGGGGAAATTCTCGTATGTTTGGCAGGTTAAGTCAAAAAGCCGTAATTGCCAATGGTAAACAAAGCCTATTTTGCATCGGTATCCGACCTACTTACGAAAAAACAAATTTCAAAAATGCTTAAGATTGTTCATCAACTCGTCTCTCAAGTGCCCCGAGATTTTCACTATTTAAACAACAAATTTTGCAAAACTTTTGATAGAAACTTGCTTGTTGACTTCTTTCTTATTGAGCTATTTATCACTCGATTTCAGTTGAAAACGCTTTTAATCAGCTGTAATTGAATGCCAAAGCGCTGATATGGCAACAATAGAAGAACGCTGGAATTAGATGCTGTTCCCCTACCTTGATCAATCTTTTTTTGTGAAAAAAATATTTATTGGGTTATTTTGAATGCACCGTTTATTTACGTGTTGCTAACCGTTTTAGAGAACCTCCGAGGCCATGACTAGGGCCTTTATCATGGGCGGTAGCAAAATAGTACCATTCAGCTAAAACCCCAAAACCTGCTTTATTATTATTATAGTTTATTATTGACACTTTACCATAATTTGGCAAATCTCATTTATGGGTTAAAAGATCGATCATATTAAATCAATTTTTATATTGTGAGCCAGCTCCATTTGATTAAAAGATGATTTTGGTCAAGGTACATTTTATTTAAAAAAAATCCTTTATACGTGAGGACAGCAGCCGTATTGTGTTCCAAGAATCCAAGAATGACAGAAGAAAAAAAACACTGTTGTTCGGACGATGTTGAAATCATCGCAACAAAATTTGGGAATTAGCCGCTTTGCAGCAGATCAAACTTTGTGATTTTCTTACATTTTCAGTTTTATACTTTACAGAAATCCTTTTCCTACTCCTTGTGATCGTCCTTCACTAGAGTACAACAAATCAACAAATTTTATTCATTTTAATTCATATTTTTAACTCAATAATGTATCGTGCACTTATTGTTCAGTGTTACTAACAAGATTAATTGCATTTTGCATCGGAATCCAATTCTGCCCTTTACTGTGTGTCGTTATTGCTCTGTCCTGTGGGTTAGCACAGAAATTCACTTCATTCATTGTTTTTAACAGATAAACATTCGCGATTAAACTCCAGTTTCCTACAGTGTTATACAGTTAATTTTTGCCCAATTTGATAAAGATTATTTATGATGAAATATTATTTCAATAAATGACCAGGTAGCAGTTATTGATCAGCCCACCTGTGTGCTTCTAGCAGATGCGGCGAATGAAGCTGATGTAGGTAATCTCAAAAACACAAAACTTTAAAATTCGATATCTCTGGAACAAAACATATTCATTTCTGTCGATAAGTGATTCTTATGTAAAATTGGCCGGGGAACACGATGGTGAGGTCAAATAAAAAAAATAAGTTGGGGTGTTTTGAGATACGGCCGTTTCAAGTTTTCAATTGCGCAATACAGGTAGAAAAAATAAATTAATCTAAATTTTGATCACGGAAATGGATTCTACGTCCAATTTCCTTCAAAATTGAGTCTAAGACCGACCCTCTAAGATTTGTGGTTCCTGAGTTATCGTCGTTTGAAGATAGGGGTTTCGCTAAAAAATCGCCAAAAAGTCGATTTTTTGGGAGGGTACAAAAATGGAGGGGGTGGTCCGATTTGGATGAAATTAGGGATTCTTGCATGTTTTGATAGTATCAACAGCCCTGCCAAATTTGAACAGGATCGGAGAGGGTAATTTTCAAATGCTGTTCCGCTTCAGATGGAATGACCCATATGCTATTTAATAAATGCAAAAAGATACAATAAAAAATTTTAATCAACACTAACATTTCAAAAGGGCGTTATACTGTATGTTTGGCCCGTTTGAAATGTTAGTGTTGATTTTAAAGTTCGGAAAATTTCACGAATGTTTCATATTTTAACATTGAAAATCGGACCATTAGTTGCTGAGATACCGACATTAAAAAATGGTGTGTTGTTTGGGTGGGACTTAGAAAACATCTATTAAACCTTTGCATGGCAATATCTCAGCAACTAAGAGTCGTATAAATAAAGTTCAAAAAAGCAAAATATAGAGAATTTTCCCAGCTATTCAAAAATATTTTTTTCAAAAGTGGGCAAACATGTGCACTAATTTTAAAAAATGAAAAACTGCGACTATTTTCAAAAAAGTCACCTAAAAATGGCTGTAACTTGAAAACGGTGCACTTTATCAAAAATTCACTAAAGAACTTTATGATTGCAAATTCGATTTTACATCAAAAACTGAAGTTGAAAAAATTTTGCGAACAATATTAAATTTTTTTTGAAAAAATCTGTATTTATTCAAAAAATCATAACTCGGTCAAAAAAGTTTTGCCCATTTTGGAAATTTCAGAAAAGTTGGCATTTTATGTCCTCTAAATCATATCAAAAAATAAAAAAAATTAAAAAAGTGTTTTTTTGCAAATCAAGTTTATGTGACAAAAAATGAAATTGATAATCACCAATTTTTTTTTTTACCGTGTATCATTTTTTTTCAGTGCAGTCCATATCCAAACCTACCTTTTTGCCCAAGTCACCAAATCGATCAAAAAATTCCTTCAAAAGATACAGATTTTTGAATTTTCACATATCATTTTTGTATGGACAGCTACCAAATTTGTATGGAAAATTATATGGACAAACTAATGATGCAAAATGGCTTCTTTGGGCATACCGAAGGCACCAACAAAGTTTCAGCCGGATTAAAAAATACAAAAAAAAATCGAATGACCGAAATCTCAGAGAATTGCTCAAATATAATAAACTTTTAGGCCTCACATAATAAATGTACGCTACACTTAAAAAAAAGATCTTTTCATAAATTTATTGACACCTTTAAGAAAGCAAAAAAAAATACATGAGTATTAAAGTTCAATTTAAAAAAAAAATGTTTTTGTTCACCAGTTTCAGCCCCCTAAAACATGTCAAAAAATTTCGAAAATAAAAGAATACCAGATTTGGTAATTCAACTTTTTTCAATACACCAAATCGATCAGAAAATCCAGCAATTCCATTTGAAAGGAGCCTAAACCGAAAAAAAGATCTCCGATCGGGCTCAAATTTTTTCTGGGAGTTCCCTGGTCAAAATAATTTGACCCGAATTTTTTTGTTTGGCCATTTTAGCTGTCACGCAAAAGGAAGGTGATTAATTTGGCTATTTGAGAAAAATAGTAAGAAGTTTCAAAAATCTATCTTAACATCTCAAAAAGTCGTATGAAAACACAAAACGGCGTTATGGCCATGTCTGGACCAAAGAGCCTATGTCTTAACGTATTTTTATCGGATTCCTCGCAAAATCTCACATAAAATATCAAAAAATTGGCGATGTCGAACCGTACGTTTCCGAGACATAATTTTTTGAAAATAAAAAATGAGATTTTCGACGCGCCACGCGCGAAAATAAGAAAATGACGAAATCGGCACAAATCATCTTTTTTCGGTTTAGGCTCTTTTCAAATGGAATTGCTGTACAGTTATTTTAAAGTGATCAAATGACTTACTCATAATCACCAAAAAGAGATCTGAACAGTTCGTCATCATTTGATAGCTAAAAAGCCTATCTTAATCCCAAACGGTGAATTGAATCAACAAATGAACATTTCAATTGAAAATCTTTTCACAGGGTGCATTTTGGAATTGCAGAAACTGTTGTTTGCAACTCTTTGATAAGCTCGAATTTTTCAGCACTGGTTTTATTTTTTATGACTAGGGCTAGTGATTTTTCACGGCTTAAAAATTGAAATTTCACGGCATGCCAATTTCAAAACATTGGAATTTCACGGCAATTTCACGGTACTCGAAAATCTGCTTGAAATAAATGCAAAAATATGTTATTCTAGTGTAATTGTGTACAGGAAAGTTACTTTGAGTCCAATTTGTTCCAGTTTTACATCTGAATGACTTTAAAAATTAAACATCAAAATAATTTAATTAAGTCATACCAAACGAAAACAATTCTTAATTCACCAAAAGAAGAATTAGAATATTTGATTATTTCGAATTGGTTTGGGCAAAGCTCCATTTATGACAGTTTTTACAGGATTTGGTAAGGGACCATCCATAAATTACGTGGAAAATAGTGTGAAAATCTCGAACCGCCCCCTCGTGGACAAAACTTTTTTGTATGGAGCGTGGACAATCGCCATCCCCCCCCCCTCCTAAAGTGTCCACGTTGTTTATGAATGGCCACTAACAATAACTACAAAAACATTTCAAACAATTCAAACTACTTTAAAAATGATTTTTTTTTTCATTATGTATTATAGTTTAAAATGACTAAAAAAAGTAATTTTTATATAAAATATTCAAAACATTTGAGTTTTTCGCGATAATTTTCGTCGCAAAATGATCGTAAAAATTTATTCCAACTGGCAGTTTTAGTATTAACTCATCAAACTATCGATTTTATGAAGAGTAAAGCGTCATTTATTTATTATTTTTGAAATTTGCTCGCGTTATCTAAATTGTAAAAACAGTAAAAATATACTGATAAGTCCAGCCCAGAGCAATACTGCTCGGTTGGCACGCGTTCGATAAAAAAAAAAAAACTTTTTAAATAATCAATTATCTATCTTTCCGCAGCCGGCTGCCTAAGATTTAAAATTTTCAACCGATAAACAAAATGCTCATGGTCACATCACTGCCACTCGTGAATCCTGACCTCATACCCATCTACTAACCCCCTCAAAACTCATATGTGATACTTTGTCGGAGATGCAGTCGATTGGGCGGTCTCTATCACTCAAGTATCGGACTAACATTCCCTTCCACTTCCCCGTGACTCTACCACTGGTCGTGGCCGGCGCCGGTATTGATCAGCATGATAGGGGCCTTTGAGAAGTTGCGAAGCGAGGAAAGATAGCACCCACTTATCTTCCACGGCTCGTGGATGTAACTTCTGGAGGTCCTGGTCAATAACGGAGTAGCAACTGCTATGCTTATTAGGGTGTTTCATCCAAACAAAAAAGTTCTCAGAATCAGGCAAACCGAGGTTCCCCTAGTAGAGGTTACCCATAGGGACTCTCATGTCAAATATCAGCCCATTTGGTTGAGAATTGGCCTGTCCCCAGCGGTTTAAAGTTTACATGGGAATTACTATGGGATTTTTGTGCTTTTCGTTCAATCGTTCCTACAGGTCTGGGGACAACATGGATTCACTCGGAATAAAGACAGGTGTGTAGGGGATGGTCCAATGAACACACTCCAGAAGGAATTAGGTTTGTCCATTCTGTCCCCAAGGTGCGCATTGGATCGACGTCCGGTGTCTCCAGAATCAACGATTCACCCTTCAAATGTACGCATTGTCCTTAGTATGCTATGACGGCTAGCTGAAAATTACGACGCCTCATGTCAGACGGTGAACACGTGGGGAAGCATCATTACAAAATCATCATGTTACGTTATATGGAATAGTTCAAATTGTTACAGGAACATCAAAAATTATAATTTTATTACTTTAAAGTATGTTTCTGAGCCAAAGCTTGAGTTAATACTTTGCCACGTGTTCACCGTCTGACATGGGGCGTCGTAATGTTCAGCTAGCCGTCATAGCATACTAAGGACAATGCGTACATTTGAAGGGTGGATCGTTGAATCTGGAGAATTTGCATAATTTTCGATGCAAAATCTTATTTTTTTTCGATACAATATTTGTGTTTGTTAGATCATAGATTTTTTGAAAACTAATGATTGCAAAACAACTGAACTAGTGTAAAATGCATTTTAAAACACTTTTTTCATTTAAATGTGAATACTATGGCTTGTTATTTAAATTTTAATTTTTTTTATTGTTTTGCCCCCCCCCCCCTTGACCTTGGCCAGGGCCGAGGGACAAAAACTTTTTTAAATACTTGCATCGGCCTAAACATCATTTTTCATTCCATTCATAAAATATTTGTATCATATGACGCTGTTACACGGAGAAAAAAGAGTTCCCAAAATCGTGAACTAGCGTTCATGAAAATGGGAACCTCGAACAAAGTGTTCAAATCCCATGGTACGATTTTGAAAATTGTACCATGAAATTTGAACACTTTGTTCGTGGTTCTCATTTTCATGAACGCTTGTTCACGATTTTAGGAACTCTTTTTCTCCGTGTATGAACGAATTTTAATTATTTTTTTGTAAGTTTAATAAAACAAATATTTTCTGGAACGTGAAGTCATCAATTTTTCTGAGAAAATTTAGCCTTGTACAATTTTTCAAATGATTTTGACTCCCAGCTTGATAGGGTGATGTTGCTCCGAAAACCAAATTTAAGTTTTTAAAAATGCTAAAATGTATTTTTCTGCGTTGATAATTTCAAATTTTCAGCAAAGGGAAACAATTAAAAAAATGTTTATTCTTAGGAATGTTTATACTACTGATTTGGGTTGTCTTTTCTCTTACAGAAAGTATAGCGTTTTCCATGCCAAACGTGTATGCAAAGTTTGAGTCAAATAAGGAAGTACAAAAATTCAGCAGTTTTATTTTTATTTAAGATCCATATAGTTATATGCTCAAGAAATAAATTTCCAATTGTCTAATTTCCAAGTCTGTGTTATATTCGTAATCATTTTTGCCAAATTATTTTTTTTGTAGTTTTTTCCTTCAAAACAAATAATAAAGTTTAAAGCATTTTCCTAGAAAATGCAATTTCCAAACTTCCTTCAACTAACAAAAACGCTCCATCGTAAACCAGGACCATCATCGACGTCATCATTGCCATCGGTTTGTGTGTGTGTGTGTGTGTTCTAGTTCTTCGGTTTGCCCAAAAAACTGCACACAAAACTTTTCCTTCAACTAGTCCCTCGTTCAAATGATCCAACCAAAGGTTACCCAATGCCCTCTGGTGGACGACCACGAATTTCCTCTCGATCGAGTTGGAAAACTGAAAACTTTTTCCCCCGAATTTAGTGGAACGAATTTTGCTCGCTAAAGTTACTCCGTGCAACAAGTGGTGGAACCACATGGGAATCGGTAATTGGTTGAAATTGAGAACTTTGCTGGTTTGCCCTGCAAAGTTGAGGAAATGGTAATTAATACCAAATATCGATAAATTTGGGGTAAATAATTGGTGGGAGAAAGTTGAGAAATGGGAACTTATGTTGGGGAAACAATTACAAAAGTGAATAAAAGGAAAAAAGAAACCCACGTCCTAAAAGCTTGCAAATTAAAGTTAACAATTCACAAGTCATTCAACATTCACATCCTGCATCTGCAACCGCTATAAATAATTCAATCAAAAGTGCATCTCACTTGATTTTACTCCCCATCAGCAGTAGCTCAGCATTGCATCCATAATTGCTCCCCCTTCAACACATAAATTCATGAATAATAAACCGTAAAAGGTCCTGCCTCACTGCTGGTGTCCAGTTGAGCATCCAACGCAAACAGCCAATTCGGCTCCCGTTGGGTCAACCCTATTGCCATCCGCAAACCGCAGAATTGTATGCATTATCGGCACCACCACCACCATCCGGTGGGCGCGCGGGCCACAATATTGTTTATCGATGAACCACACAATGGTCCACCATCAAACAAAACCAAACCATGATCGTGCTCCATTTTGAGCTGTGGCTTGTTTTGCTGGGTAACCGACTCTATTATTATTCGAAACCGCATGCCAGAAGGGTTCGGAACGCTGCTGCAACCATTTTGTGTCAATTTTGAGCCATTTTACGTCGTTTGTGGATTGTTGATGAGCTCAGCTGGATGCTGGCTGGCAGCACTGCCCTTTTGGGGACTTTTGGTACACGCTGAAAATAATATTTAAAAAAAATGTCAAATTTTGAAGGTGTTGAATTTGTGAAACTTTAAATTGCTGGAAAAATTTTTTTCCAACAAAACCATAAAATTATTATTTAAAAAAAACTTTTTCACACAACTCACTTGAAAACTTTTCTCCGTGTACAAGTCATATGGCATAGTGAAGGTCGACTTCTGGATGCAGCAGCAGCATTCTGGACTGATTGAATGATGGCCGGTCGTAAAACTATTGCTTGCTGGTTTAATGCTGATCGAACTGTCAAGATGGTGCACGATTTTACGACCTCGACGAAACTGTCTTGGGATAATCCACATACACTCCGGGTTTGTGGTCATGGCTTGGTCATGGCCATAGATGAGGGACGGGAAGTTTTACGGTTCTGTTTGGTCACACGTTGGGACTAGATGAAGGATGAGTTTTTTTTTCTCTTTTTTGCAAGTTCTTGGGCAATTTATCAATTGCATTGAAAAAGATATAGTTTTGTTGTAAGTAAAAATGGTATTTCTGATGAATATCTGCAAAAAATGTTTCTAGTTCACGGTATGGAGGAAGCAAATTATTATAAATCGAAAACACCCATTGGAGGATTATACATAGAAAGTTTTGTTCCACCTTCCTGATTAAGAATATGTTCGATTCAAAATATTCTATCAGTGAAAATCGCGTTTTTCAGAAAAAAAGATTTTTCCTACTAATGGAAACGCATGATACTAAATAAAAAAAAATGATAAAAAAGTACTTTATTCGAAAGTTTATGCTAATCAAAGGTATTTTTTTTTAACATTTTGAAACACGTCATATAATAAGGCTTATAAGCAAATTGTAAGATTTCACTTGAGCCACCATGCGCCTCGTCCCATGGTACTTTATATGGGAAACACATTTTTCTGAAAAACTGATAGATTATTTTGAATCGAACATATTTTTAATCAGGAAGGTGAAACACAACTATCTACGCATTAATCTACCATGGGTGTTTTCGATTTATAATATTTTTCTTCCTCCAAACCGTGATTTTTAACGGTTATCAAATTTAACTTGTGACAAGGTAATCATCAATTCGTTTGAATTGTGAATGTTTCTCGTCTTCAAAATTTAAATATCACAATGCATCAATGCACAGTGGTCCGAAACCGAAATCTAGCGTGACAAAATTGATAGCGGCCACACGTTAAGATTTAGAGCTTTGGTGTCTTAGGGACAAATGATCAGAGTTAATTGGGGCATCTTTTGGTATGGTGGACATTAGGGTGGTCCAAATTTTAGGGTGGTTCAGAACTTTTATTTTGGCGGGATGACGAGATAGCGCTTTGGTGTCTTCAAAAAAGTTGTAGAGAACACCATTTTGAGCAACTTTGCTGAAGAGCACAAAGCTGTATCTTCAAACGGGAAGTTTCTAGAGCCATTTTTGTAATTTAGGTTGAAGTGTTTATGAAAAAATGAGTTTTTTTAATCTATTAACTCAGGCTTGTATCGTAGCGAGTTGGTGTCTTTTAAACATTTGTAGAGCTTACCAAAACACACATTTATCTTCAAAGAGAGCAAAAATCAGACCTTTAAAACGAAAGTTATAGCCAAAATACGACGAAAAGACGCCATTTTGAAATGTGATTAACTCGAAAATGTGGTGGAGCTTGACCTCGCTCTTAAAAGTATCTGAAAGTAAACGTTTTAGAGTACATTTGCTGAAAAAATCTCGGAGGTCTTTTTTGTTTAACTTATTTAATCTCAATTTGAAAATGAGCATTTTTCAATCGTTTTTTGCCCATAACTTTTGATAGAATTGACCAAAATTCATTTTTCAAGAATAAAAATGTGCATTTTGACAAGCTCTACAATTGTCTAGAAGGGCTCAAAAATGTACAAAATGATCTAGTGGTTGTAAAAGAAGAAACAAGTTTTGGCTGAAATATTTCAGGAATCAACAAAATAATTAAATTTATTCCTGAAATATTTCAGCCAAAACTTGTTTCTTCTTTTATAACCACTAGATCATTTTGTAAATTTTTGAAATTTAAGCAAAAGTATTGAATGACCACCTTCAAATATTAAAAAAAAATACGAATTTATGAAAAAATTCCAGGTTTGTTGTCTGTTTACAATTCCAATTATTTTTAATTCCCATTTGATATCATTGATGAGAGATGGATTCTAAATAGTTAACACAAGATTAATATTTTTTTAATGACCATTACAATGATTAGGAGTTAGGATGTTTCAGGCAGAAGATAAAGAACTGTTCATGAAATTTGAACTGGTCGAATTGATTTTTAATTAGTAGTTTTTGCAATTCCGTCGTGAAACTACTTACTTTTTCTGTCATTCTTGAACGACGAAATAGTCAATTTTTCTGTACCAATCATAACAGAATCGAATAGCAAAACTTTTCAAAATAAATGCTGAAAAGCTGTAGAACTTTTCAGCATTTGTTTTGAAAAGTGTTGCTATTCGATTCCGTTATTTTTGGTACAGAAGAGTAGGCTATTTCGTCGTTCAAGAATGACAGGAAAAGTGAGTAGTTTCACGACGAAATTGCAAAAATAGATTTTGTTTATTTGTTGGGGTTGCTGCCGATATTATGGAATGAAAATAAACTACTTTAATTTGGTATAATTTCGAACCAAAATTGTTGATTAATCATTAGAAAATTAGGTGCCTCTTCCCGCCATGATCTAAATTAAGTTTTTGTTTATCAAACGTTTTTGTTAACCAAAAAATAAAGAAAATTTATAAAGCGCTAGAACTACCAAAGGCGTTAGACGATGAAATATACATAAAAAAGCTAAACTACTTTTGTTGCCACTAAATTTTTTTTTAACCGAATCAAAAAAAGCAAAGCAATCCATTTTAACGACCCCCGGGTCTTTAGTGGGCTCTGTTGCAAGTTTCAGCTCATTGCTAGGCGTCGGAAGTTTATGTGTGGTGAGTCACCCAAAACCTCTTGGACCGCAAACGGACCAACGTTTTACTTCCCCATCCGATAGAAGGCCATGAGGATAAGGCGGGAATCAAGCCCGCGCCTTTCAGCAACTTAGGGATCGGCAGCCGAAGGCGCTAACCACCGCGCCACGTGGCCCCCGAACCATTTATATAGCTGAATTATTAAAGAAAACATTAAAATGAAAACAACTTCGTATTATACAAATCAAATTATTTTAAAATTTTGAGATTTCGTAAAATTTGTATTCTATTGTGGAAATGCAGATTATTAAGGTAAAGTCAATGTTAATCAATTTATTTATGAGCTTAAACCAGTGAGATTTGCTCTAGAAAAAGTACTTGCCAAGAAAAATACATATTTTCTGCATGTTTTTTCTTCAATGAGTAAATATTATTCTTTTTCAAATTCTCTCAAACTTTGAACATACATATTTACATTGGAAGACAGCTTATAAATTTAGAAAATTTAAACATTTTCTTGAAGTATTTTGTTTTTTTTTTTTTTTGCACGCATTCAAGGTTTTAACTCCTTCCACTTATTTAGACCATTTAAAATGCTATTCTATACAATTTTCTTACAAAATATTAATCAAAACTAGGATCAAAGCAATTTTCGAAAATTTTCAAATTTTCCGGGAATTCCCGGGATTTCTCGGGAATTTTGTTAAAAAAAAAATTGTCTTATTATTATATTTTTAGAATAAACATTGTGATATAACAGAACAGTTTTAAATCTTTTAAAAATTATGAGATCTGGTATAACATTCAAGTATTAAAAAATCTTAAAAACTGTTTTTCACAGCTTTGTATCTAATAAGTTCAAATCATTTATAGCAGTTTGCTTATGAATACCCTGCTTTCAAAGCAATTATTTTTATCAGGCAAGAATTTGCAAAATATTGAAGTTCCAGCTGAAAAAAAAATGTGACCATATAATAAATTATAATGTGACACCTTCATCAGGGATAACATTGGGTCTGGGGGTGAGTCTGGGTCATACAAAAATGCAGAAATTTATGTGACCCAATCTCACCCCCTAGACCCAATGTGGGTGATGGTACCTCTAAATAATAGTAAGCAAACAATTTAAGAAAAGAGGATTTAATTTAATTGTATACCTTTCGAATTAATATTATGCAATCATGAAAAAACCTAGCGTGACGTCACAGTCTCGGAACGGCCTACTTTACACCGCCGAAAACAACAGTATCGAAAAGTACTTTTCAGCATTCATTTTAGTGCTGAAAAGATCAACTTTTCAGCACTTGTGTTGAAAAGCTATACTTTTTGATACTGTTTGACACTTATGTTTATGGCAAATTACATTCAACTGTGTCAACAAAGGATTCACTGATAAAAATCTAATTCAAATGGTGTTTCTCTTAAAAAAATTTGTTATTGTTTGGTTATAAACAATACAACTAATATAACAAAAATAAGGTCATTTGCAATAAAATTAAATGAATAATAATAGAGGAACGGCATCGAACTCCATCGTGCCTACAATGTTGCCATTTCAGCACTTTGACGTTCAATTTAAGCTAATAAAAAGCGTTTTCAACTGTACTAAATAGCTCAATAGGAAGTGGACAAATCAGCCAATAGGATGGAGTTGGGAACGAGTGCTAAACCTGCCAAACATATGAGAATTTTCCCTTATTTTACCGAATTTGTTTATTTTTTAAAGCAGAAACTGATTTTGCATTTTTTTTTTCCTTTTAGGTAAGTACTATCAGCAATTTCCATCCAATCAATTCCCAGCTACTGAAGCGTAAGTACAACGAGCCTCAAAGATTCAGACCCTTAGCAATAGTGATTTAATAAAACCCAGAAATAGAAACAATTCAAAACTTCCCCCTTTCCTCCCAATTGTGAAATGAAAATCAATACCCAGTTATGCAAATGTTCACCTCGTTTGGATTGTTTAAACTCGGAAACTACCTCCCGTTTCCCTCAGCTCCACTCCGCCCAAAACATCCGAAAAAGTTTAATCACTTTCTGAGCCACCGGAAAATTCACCACCCAGACCCAGACCAACAATCCGAAAGTGAGGGTTTTGTTTCACGCCGGGGACGCCGGGCAGTTGGGAAACTCGCCAGCTGGTCTTCCCAGACCAGACTCAACAAAGCAACAGTTTTCCAGCGCCACTCGCAACTCTGAGGGTTCGGTGGGTGCTGAGCGTGCAGCTTTTCCACCTTCTCCTCACTTTCTCTCTTTGCCATCGGAACAGGATCGGGAAAATTGAAACGAAAAAAAAACTGGAAAAATAAAAAACAAGTGAATTTCGACTCGACATTTTCCACTCTTTGTTAAATTCGATCATATTCCGTTCCCTCTCTCGTTATAAAATATTTAAATTAGTCCTGAAAGGGGGCCACGAGGCCGTCCCACTTTTGTCCCCTCTCGAATGTGTCGCACATCATCATTTTTATTTTTTGCAAGAAAGACCTTGTGTGAGAATGTGTGAGAGTGAAATGGCTTTGTAGTTGCGTCAGGGAGTTTTTTTTACTTTATTTCTTTGTCTAAGTTTACTTTTTTTTTACTCTCGAGCGGTAACTACTAGAACGAATGCCGCCAATTTTCAGACTTGCAAAAAAGGGGAAAAATTGCATTTTCCTGGAAAAGCGACTTTACTGCGTCTTGTGTCATGGAACAGTTGTGTGGTGAAAGCATTTGCGATGCTGTTTGGAGTGACGTTTTAGCGGCAGTTTTTTTCTCTTGTCGGGTCCATTAAATTGTGGTCCACGGAGCAATTCTTGGAGGTCCTGGTCAATAACAAAGTAGCAAGTAGGGGTAGACACCAATGCTATGCTATGCTATGCTCTTGTCGGGTCCATTAAATCAGTTTTTAATTTTACTTATAAAGTTCAAAAAGATCCACTTTAGAACAGAAAGGGGATTTTTTTTACATTTTCTAAAAACGATTTTGCTTTTATCCATATTTTTGTCATTACATTAAATAAAGAACAACACAATTTTTCTCTATCATAAGAAATCGAAAAAAAAAATTAAAGCGAAACATCAGAAGCATTTGCAATGAACATCGGCCAATCATCCAATAACAAAAATCATTTTAGTAAATCAATTCAATGTGACTGAATTTCCAAGTTGTCGTTGTAAGTTGCAATCAAAAAGAAGAAAGATATGAAAAATAAATCAAACATACTTTTTATAAGGTGTACTGATCTAGGTTAAAAAATTGATTATTACATTTTTAAAGTTTTTCTTTAAATAATGTTTTAATCTTTCTGCAAGATTTTTTTTTATGAATTAAAAACATTTGAAAACATAAAAAAAACTCACGAAAAATTTCCACTGTAAATAAATTTTAATAAGTTTGTTTAAAAAAAATTATCCATCAAACCAAATTGAATCTTGTGTAAAGTTCAACCCAATAAAAGTAGGAAAACTAAATTTGCCTCAAAAGATCAAATACCTTAGGGAAAAAATAAGGATAGATAATAAATTATATACACAACCTTAAAGTAATTTTGTATGATTTTTTCAGTATCCTTAGAACGTGAGTATAAAAATTTATTTACTGATTGTTTTAAAACTTAATTCGTCCGTACTGTCGTTCTTTGCATAATCGTTCAAAATAATTATTGGCAATTTTGAGTTATTGTTAATACAAAGTTTTTTTTTGTTGGTCGTTCTTATTAAGCGTTGTTTAGTGATGAAAATTCTAGCGATATCAAATCATACAAATATATTATGATAACCATAGTAAAAATAAGTTATTATGGGAAAAAAATAAGTCAAAGTTTTAATTTTTCAAATTGAAGACGGTTATTCATACGTGATATTGCAAAAATTGATACGCTTGTTTCAAATTATAAGTTTTTGGATAAAAAAACAGGAATTTATTGAAAATTTCAGTATCTTGCTTTGAAAACTCAAATCTAGTTTGAACTCACATTTCATATAGAAGTGGGCAAAACCGACTGTTTTTAAGAGCCTCTCATTTGAGCAGTTCTCTGCAAAATCGATCTTTATTCTCAATTCTAATATTTGTATTTTTTAATCCGGCTGAAACTTTTTGGTGCCTTCGGTATGCCCAAAGAAGCCATTTTGTATAATTGGTTTGTCAATATAATTTTTCCAACAGATTTGGCAGCTGCCAGCTGTCTCTACATAAATGATGTATGAAAATTCAAAAATCTGTATCTTTTGAAGGAATTCTTTGATCGATTTGGTGTCTTCGGCAAAGTTGTGGATAAGGCATGGATAAGGACTACACTGAAAAAAAAATGATACAGGGTTAATTTTTTTTGGAGATTTTTAATTTAACATTTTGTCACTAAAACTTGATTTGTACTAAAAACACTATTTTTATTTTTTTATTTTTTGATATGTTTTAGAGAACATACAATACCAACCATTCACAAATTTTCAGGTTGTGCAAAAAATCTTTGACCGAGTGAATCAATATTGTTTTTTTTCTAAAAATCGAAATATTGATCGCAAAATATTTTCAACTTCATTTTTTGATGTAAAATCAAATTTTCAAACAAAAAGTACTTAAGTGAAATTTTCATGAAGCGTACCGTTTTCAAGTTATAGCCATTTTTAGGTATTGTTTTTGAAAATAGTCGCATTTTTACATTTTTTAAACTAGTGCGCATGTTTGACCACTTTTGTAAAACAATATTTTTGCTGTGAGGCCATGCAAAGGTTTCAAAACAGGAAAATTGATGTTTTCAAAGTCTCACCCAAAAAATCCACAATATTCTAACGTCAATATCTCAGAAACTAATGGTCCGATTTACAATTTTGATGTTTGAAACATTCGTGAAAATTTTCGATTTTTTCGAAAACAATATTTTCAAAATTTTAAAATCAAGACTAACATTTCAAAAGGGCCAAACATTCAATATTACACCCTCAAGTCAATATTCATTCAAAAAATTATAACTCGGTCAAAGATTATTTGCACAACCTGGAAATTTATGAAAAGTTGGCATTTTATGTTCCCTAAAACATATCAAAAATAAAAAAAATAAAAATAGTGTTTTTTTGCAAATCAAATTAAAGTTACAAAAAGTTAAATAAAAAATCGCAATGTTTTAACCGTGTATCTTTTTTTTCAGTGTAGTCCGTATCCATACCTACAACTTTGCCAAAGACACCGAATCGATCAAAAAATCCTTAAAAAAATACAGATTTTTGAATTTTCATGCATCGTTTGTGTGTGGACAACTGCCAAATTTGTATGGAAATTTATATGGACAAACTAATGCACCAAAAAAGTTTCAGCCGGATTAAAAAATACAAAAAAATCGAATGAACGAAATCTGAGAGAATCGCTCATTTTCGCTCGCTCATTGAAATTAGGTGCTCCTTTGAACGGGGCACTTCTTTTGAAAAAGTTCAAGATGGTATGTCAGAGACATAACCGAAAGACATAGGACAGTACAGGGCTTTAAATTTTGATTAGGATTGCTGATGTTTTCGGATAGATAGTTAAATGTAAAACCAGATTATTTTATTTTGCTTGATTGAATGATTGCAGAACAACTCTTTCGTGATTGTATTGGTGGTCCTGAAAAGAACCGTTCAATTTTTGTCCTGGAATGAAGAAATGAGATTAGGCTTGATCCTGGCTGGGTCTATCAGCGGTGTTCCAAGAGGGCGGGGGATGGTTTCCTGTTAATAAACAATTGATGACGGTTGAATGAATCATTAAATACGTTCAATATATGAATAAAGCGGGAAGGAGAAGGATTGGTTGGAAAGGGGAGGGGAAAAAGGTAAGGAGGCGGTTGTTTGGTAGGTTTTAGTGTGTAGTACAATATTGTTCTGTTTCTTAAAGTAATATTTACATTTCATTTGGTTCCTGATGTAGTGATGTTAATGTTTGGGGGGTGGGGGAGGGGTCAGTGTGTTTAGTTAGTGTTTACAAAAGTTTTCTGGTATACTTAAATTAATGAGTTTACAGTTCATTTGTGAGTTGGTGTTCGTGTAGGTGTAACTGGTAATTTACATTTCAATTTCTTCTTGTAAAATCCGATGATAATATCGTCGTGTCCGGCTTTGAACGTTTATGGATCAATGCAACTGAGATGGCTCGGGTTCTTCAGTTCGTAGTACAGACAGCATGGGTCTGTGGTAGGAAAAATAGCATACATACCGCGAATTGCTCGCCACATGTATGCCTCTGGTAAATGTGAGATCAAGGACCGTTCCACGATTTGTGGTCGTCTGTCTCACGTCGTTAGCTAAGGATAGTTGGAAGTGCTCGCCCATAAACTTAATGAATTCGACATTTTCTCGTTTGGAAACGTCGACATTAAAATCACCGGTTACTACCATTGGCAAACCAGTGCGGGCAGTCTGGAGCAACTTCCGTGCCAAAACCAACCTTTCTGCTTCAGTGTGGTTCCTGGGATGATGTACACCGAGAACAGCAGTACCTCAGTGCCCATCACATCCACTGTAGCAGCGCAAACGTCACCGTATTTATCTGCCACACCGAAAAGTTCGTCTCGATCTTGACTCACCAATTCGGGAGTATACGGGACTGTCATGCTGGTTTTGGTCGTCGTCTTTCGATAAATTGCCACACCGCCAGATCTTGCGTCATCCCTTTTGGACTGGACAACACAAGTGTAGCCTTCAATCTCGACCGAGGAGTTATCATCCAACCACGTCTCGCTTAGGGCCAAGTAGTCTACACTGGTCAGTATGGAATCGATCGATATATCCTGGTGATGAGCGCTCAAGCTTTGGACGTTGATTGTCATCAGGGTGCATGCTGGTCCACTACTCGCCAACACCTCAGAAAAATCGTCTCCGATCGTTCGATAACGGTTATTCCTCAAGCGCTTGTATTCGTCCCGCAACTCACGCATCGCTGGAGAGTTGTTTGCCTTGGCGTGGTGGAACACAGGCTTTTCCTTAGACGGATCTAGAGAGGGATTGTCCGCGTAGGTCAAGTAGAGTCCTTCCAGCGAAGTAACCCGTGACAAAGCAACGTACACCAGCCTTTGCTCCTGCGAGCGACTGTACTGGTAAACGACCTTGGAGAAAGTTCCACCTTGTGACTTGTGGATTGTCATGGAACAGGCACTCGCAATCGGAAATTGAATCCGCTTGCATTTGATCGTACCTCCAAGAGCGATGTTCACGTGCTGCTTCGTGATGGGGTCCAATCCTGCTGCAGGAGATGGGGTCGGGCGTTAACGACTGCCTGCGCCTTAGATCTTGCAATGGTTCCGATTTTCTCCGTATCGAATTGCAACCAGAGTCTGTAGATCACTTCTTCGCCGGCGTCGTTTTCCCGCATCTCCACATACTTCAGCTCGCCGATTGCTCCGTTTACCAGATTATCATCGCCATCGATGTTGGTAGTGATCATGTAGGGCTTTCCAATGCAAAAACGAACCATATATGGCAGCCCACTCGTTTGGGCTGTGCTCATTTTATGTAATTTCGTTCGTGCACTGGTTGCCTGAGCGGATGTGCTGTGACCTGTGATCATATCGTCGGCAAGACAGTCCAGACCCTCGAGCCCACTCAACGCTTCTCTGTTGAACCGATCGACATCAACGTTTTGATGGAACAGCCAAACGGCGTTGGGAGCTTCCCGTTGGCAGTCCTCCACTGACTTGAACCGACTCTCGATCAGCGTCTTCTGTTCATCCGTCAGTTTCTTGCCTTCGCCAATCGCGGTGAGGATGGTGGAGAACACCACATCGGTCTGACGCATGACCTGATCCAACTCGTACAGTCGGATGTAATCCCACAGCCAAGATCCACCAATCGAATTTCTCGGAGCCTTATAGATTGGTAAAGCATTGACTGGATTCAGCTGATGTAAATCTCCGGTAAACGTAACGTTCTGGTTAGCGAATGGGTGAAGGTGGTCCAAATGAATATCCTGCAAACGTATGTGCATTGTTCTGAAGTTACCTGCGCTAAGCATACTAACTTCATCTACAATGTGGAGCTTCACGTTCCGGAATTCATTTCGGTACGTCTGCAGCCATTCAGGGCTAAGCTTTGAGTCACTCTGGCGCGATATTGCAATGCGGTAGGCACGATGGACCGTAACACCGTCAATGTTAACGGCGGCTTTGCCTGTCGACGCACATGCAATATACGCGTTGTTGCGAGAGTTGTGACCTTGGCTGTACCGGTTATAGGTTTCCATCATCAGACGCAGTGTGAACGTTTTACCACTACCCGCTGGTCCAGTCAGGAAGATCTGCATCGCTGGAATTTCAGGATCAAAGCTCGTCAGTCGATGGATGATGTGGAGGATCAACATGCGCTGCTTCTCGTTAGCCTGCCGCATCCAGGCACAGTAGTCAGCTTTTGGCATGACATTCGAACGTTGTTTCACAATCGCTCGCAGTGCAGAAGTCGGCAGGTTTTCGATGTCATCGTTGTTTGGCTGCATGTCGATGCTCCTCACGTACTCGTTGTGCTTCTCCGTGACGGCTCTCTCTTGCTCGCCATCGCCTTCCTGTGCGATTATTCGGAGGTATTCCTCAACGGTCTGCTCCAAATTCAACTCACAATCGTATTCCTTACGTTTCGCGATGAGCTCTGTCTCATGCGAATCGTACAATTGGAGGAATTTGTTCTGGTCCAGCAGGTCGACTCGTTCATTCCGGAACGGCAAAAACAGGAGCACTGCCTCTCGCTTGTACTCGACCATTTCGCTCATCGGGTATCCTCGCCATCGCAGGATTTTGGCAGTGCCTCGCAGCTTGTAGCTGTTTTTGGTGCTTTTCATCGGTGCATACCATGCGACGAAATCAGCCAGGCACACATCCTCCAATCCATCGCGGTCCTCATACTTCTGGACGATGTTTCTGGTCCATACGTCCGTTGAGTCGTCGTCGAGTCCCTCGTCGTCCATCTGCTGGTGTCGCTTCCGGCATCGGGTTCTCTCATTTGGCCACATTGTCGGCACAAATTCGATTTTCCGGCTTGCTTCGGACATTGGTAACCGGAGCAAGATCCACGCTGCTTCCTGTGAGCACATCTCAACACTGTTGAGTACTCTCACGCCCAACTTCTTCAGCAAGCCTTGATAGTCGTAGTCGGGATACTGCTCCTGCAGCTCGAGAAGCTCTCGGTGAAACGCGCTGATGCCTCGATTTGTCTTGTTGACGTAATCAACCAAATAAGAGGCGCACGAGTACTCGTCCATGATGAACTGCAGATCACTGTTGGAGCGAAGTACACCGCCAATCCAAACGTTGAATGGATTCATGTAGAGCTGATTCATCGGACGCTTGAAGAAGAACGCTGGTCGCTGTAGCCATGCACGAATCACTTCGAGGTAGTATTCCTCGGTACACTCACAATCGGCCAGAAAGTCTTCGAGAGTTTCGAAAGTCTTCGTTTCCAGAATCTCACGAAACTCGAGAGCACGTTTCTTCAGTGCAGAACGACGACTGTCATCAGCCGGAAGGGGCACCAATACCCGATCCTCGTTCATCGGCCAGTACGGAATGTTGAAACGACAACGTTTATCGTTGTGTTTGTAACATGTACGTGTGTGAGCGTGCTCTTGCTTCTTGCCAAGCAGTGGTCCCAACCAACGGAAGGCATCGATGGAGCAGAGAGTGTTGATCATTTCAATGGTGGCGGGCATGTCCTCGGAAACGTCCTCACGAGGATCGTTTGCACACCAGAGCATGATGTGGGCATGCGCGCTACCACGTTGTTGAAACTCGATCCGCTTGAAGTAATCCACAACGTAGTATTTACCAAATGGACTGAACCGTTTGGACTTCAAGATGCGCATTATGACGTCAACAAGCTTGTCGATGTATGCAACACACGTCACAGGATCTTCAACGACCAACTTTGCCTTTTGAAACGCGCTTAACTCCGACAGCGAGTCGGCCAATTCAAGGTCATCGTAGTCACTGGACAATTTGTGCAGCACCTTCAACAGTTCTTCCCATTGAGTTTCACTGGCGCTCAAGGTGAGAAACATTGTTGGTTTATCCAACTGTCGAATCATGGCGAAGAGGTCCTGTTTGCGTCCTTGCCAGTACTGCACAGAGTTCGGTATCCCTTTGAAGAAAGCCAAGCCAATCTCCATCATATTCCTCTGGAACTCTGGATCGCTGAGCTGGGCACGTGTGACGTTATCTGTTCCCACAGATTTGAAGTGACATTTGAGCCCTTCAATCATACGGCAGTATAACACCTTCATGGCCATGGCCAGAATGTGATCTGGACGAGCACCCGCCTGTCAGCTCGCCTAGCTTCACTGCTCGCCTTGTTGAACACAGTAGCTTGTACGCCTTGCTTGATCGTTGTCGGGACCCCAAAGTATATGTCGGGATTGCTCAACTCCTCAGCATTCTCATCGTACAAAATACTCGAGGGCATTCGGTTCATGGTAGGGCAAAGCTCCAGGTACATGTCTTCGTTCCACATCGCAGTTTGTTGCATGCTAGCCAACAGCTCGGCTTCATCATCGATGATATCCAGTGGCATGGCTTCTTCCGCCCGCGAGGGACCCTCCTGTGGATCTGCTCCGAACGCATTCAATCGTTCTTCGTCAAAAGTAATGCCCTCACGTTTATACAACGGAGTAGTTACGAGATACTTGAGCCAAGCATAAACAGTCCCCTTGCAAACCCACCCCGAGTAATGGCTCGATTTGTGTGCAGTGTGCTTCTTGAAGCTCACATTAATCGCACAGTCATTATCAAGATCGCGAGGAAGAACACGAACCATCTCCTCAACGTCTACCGGCACGTTGATCACCTGCCCAATGATACCATAGTTGCCCAAAGCATGACACAGACGACGAATCACCAGAAAGATGAAACGGGGAGAAATCAGCCGCTTGCTGATCATATCCAGTTTGGGAAGACCCGGTGGAATCGGCGGGTAAACAAATCCGTTGCTTTTGGACAGGGTTGAGACCTTTCCACGATTCAAGCTGCTGTTGCAGGTTTGGCACACCATGAAACCTTCGGTTGAATCAAAGTCGCCGGCTTGTACCAGTACATTTCCCCCAGCTTCAGTGATGGGCTTCAGGTCGTTCTTGAACCAAAGTCTGTCGCAAACGCTGCACACAGCACCAAACGAGTTCTCAACGAAAAGCTTACGGAACTCAAGAGTGGCCCTGTCGTAGTTCGGTCTGCTTGCATTGCGAGGACCTGGCTCTGTGAAACACGATAGAGGTGACCCAAACCTCGAAAACTTCGCATAAATTTAAAGACCTACCCTGGCTTGCCCCATCTGAAATGCTATCCGACTGACTTGGTGCAGAATTTGATGGCATTTCTAAAAAGTTATTTTGCGTGTTTAGTAAATTTTTCACAATAACACAATGTGTTTAACGTCTCACCTTCTTCATCAATCTGCACCACCGGATCATGGAGGCTTATTGTGTCTGCCTCCATGGGCGGATAAATCCCTAAAAAGTTGCGTATGAAAAATATTTGAAAAGTGCGTTGAGATGGATCTAATAATATCACGAAAATTATATAATATCACGAAAATTATATATTAGCATATCAAATTTCTCCCTTTGTTTTGAGATGAGAATGTTTATAAGAGTAATTGGAAATACAGTGATAACACAAGGCCGAATATTTTCAACCTGAATTAATGATCATTTCATTTAAAATCGTATCTATGGCATGACAAGTATTGTGTTGGAAATTTATTCCAAATTTGTACGATTACGCTAATGTATTAAATTTGATTTTTTACAGAAATGCTAATTTTTCATCTAATTATAACATTTATTTCAATTTATCACTTTCCAATTTATTTAAATTTATCACTAGAAAGTGAATAAAAGCTGTAGAAATTTAGCACGCACGCGCACACACACACACACACACACACACACAAACACACGCATAAATTTTCTACGATCGCACTTACCCTGTTCGGGATTCTCCGATGCCAAATTTGGAACCGAAATGTCCGCGATTCCTCGTCTACCACCCCGTCGCACACCTCCAGCAACGAAAGTAACATCCGCGGTAGCACCTCCTTGCTCGCTCCGACCGAACGTTGTCTGTCCAGTCCTCCTCCTCTCCCGCAACCGTCTCATACGTTCAGCAGAAGTGCTGCCAGACGCAGTCGACCCTTCCGTTGCATCTCCCACTCGCCCCTGCCGCCTCCGCTTTCCTGGATTGGACACCGACGGTCCAGCCCCAGAACCTTCCGGGAACTCATCCCCGCGCTCTCCACCTCCTTCAGCAGCTCGCTTCCGTCGCCTGTACCGCCTTTTGCGTTCAGCGTTGTCCACTGGCGCCGCGGTAGGCTCATCCGCCAACTGCCTCTCCTCCTCTCTCTCCTCTCTCTTCCGCTTCCGATAGGACGCCTTGTACACCTTCCGCAAATGCTGGGACATCTTGTCTAGCCGCAGTTCAGTAGGGTTATGAAGCGCCAAAAATGGTGCTGCTACACAGAAAAAAAAGTGTAAATTTACCCGACACTTAAATCATGTTTAAAATGTAAATGTGCTCAATGTAAATTTGAAATCCAATTTAAACTGTTGTATCGCATTTAAAGACCCGACATGTAAAATTAGATTCAACGTAATGAATAAATCTCATTTAAATAGACTTTATTTTTCTAAGAAAACATAAATTTGAAAAATAAAAAGCATGTAAATGTACTTTTGATGTAAAAATTGTGAATGTAAACTCAAAAGCATATAAATTTAGTTTTGCGAATGACAGCTCAAGTGAAAAACGAAAACAAATCAGTTCAAAGTTTGGTGCGCAGTGGAATGGAAGCGGAAATGTTTTGAAGTTTGCTTTAAATGCAAACATTTGTCGAACTATGTTAAATTGTGAAATCAAAACTCAGGTAATGTAAACAAATATGAATTTGTTAGTGATACGTTCGTAAATCAGGTGGAATAAATTGTTGTTTACATTACAGCTGGACTCATCGAAATTGTCACCAAGACGTTCTGTAAGGTGGAGCTGCGAGCTCATCAGGGAGAAGGTGGAATTATCTTTGTTGTTTTGCTGGTCACCTTTTGAGCGGCTAACGACGTCTGGGTGGAAGCAGTGGTTTATGCTATCACTTAACAAATCACAATCAATTTACGCTGCAGCAAGCAGCCACTGGCGATCGATGCTGTCTATTCCGATGGTCCGATTTGCCCAGATCCCGTGGTGTTTGCGGTTAACAGATTTGACCGTCGTCGAAATGTTTAAGGATCTGTCCAAATTCTTATTTATCAGCTGGAGCCGGCCTTCCTCTGCATTCCATATGCGATACTTGGACTGTGTGTAGCGTTTCCGTCCATCAAGCCGAAGCGAAGCGATGCGTTTTCTCTCCGTGGTCGGCAGATGCGGATTTGTTCCGGCGGTGCAAACAAGGGAATTCTCATGCGAAGATTGAACTTGATGAGGTAACACCGGTAACACTCACCGGCTTTCGATTTCTTGCAAGTTCTCAGTAATTTGTATGTTTTTTTGTTGTTTTTTTAGGAACTTTAAAAAATTTAAATGTTTTTTTTCCTTTGGGGGGGTTAGGCAACATTGAACTGTTTTGACAAAATACGTTTGACAGTTGGGACGTCCGAGAAAGCAGTCACCAGCTTTGGAAGGTGTCGGAGTTAACACGTTTAGTTTGGCCCACCAAGAATTTTGATTTTTTCGAACTCCGACAGAATTGTGACGATAATTTTTATACAAAAGTAGGTACACTCAACCCCCGGTGGTTGGTCTTTTCTTCGTTTGACACTTTTTTAGTTTGTACCCCGTTGGTTGGTCAAAGGCAAACTAAAAAGTGACGAACTGTCACTTTTTACACGGCGCTCACGCACACTATCAAAACAAACATTTGGTAGTGTGTGTGAACTCCATGTAAAAGAGGTGTCCAACTAAAAAGTGACCCCGATCGTCTGACAACATATGGTGTCAAACCATCGGGGTTTGAGTGTACACTAAAATTGAGCGAGAACATAGCTCGTGAGATTACAGTAAAATAAAGCATTATTAGAAAATTTTTGTAGAAAAGTGGATTTCTTCAAAATGTTTGTACATTATTATATTAAATATGTAGCTTTATTTATTTTATTTAGTATAGGATAGAGGACCCAGTTTCCACCCTGCTCCAGTTTTGGCCATCTTATTGGATCTGATCAAAACTGTATTTTACCAACTTAAACCAATTTAAAAAAATACGTAGGGATTTAAATCAATCATTTCTTACACTATAATAAAAAATTCTAATAAATTTTTAAGCTAAAAACATTTTTTGTAAAATTTATAGAAGCATTACCACCATTTTTTTCAAATCCAACTGCAATGGAATATAATGGAAATGTGGGAAAATAATACAGGATTAACAGGACCCCATGATAGATGATTTTGTTTCAGGCACGGAGTCCAGACTGTTAATCCAATATTCGATATAAACGTACCCGCAATCGTGAGGGGAGAGTGTCTTAAATAAATTTCCAGTAAAAAAAATCTCGAGCCAACATCGATGTTGGCTCAAGCTTGAGCTATGATGATTCTCACAGGATTTTGGAGGAAGATTTTAGTAGCCTTTTCAAACTTTTTTTTTTAATTTCTTTATCGTTGTTATAGTATTGGTTCAAGAGGCATCTCAGTACACTTTTCCCTCGTTCTTCGCTACATTCGTTTTAAAAATGGATAAATAGAGATGAGTACAAAATTATTGAGCATTTTCCAAAAAAATACTCCAGATTTTATCTTTGCTTTGCCATTATTAAATAGTTTCATGTTAAAATGCCATGTCGTTATATAATCATATGATAGCAGATCGTTTTTGACTATATTGTAAAATACAATATTTAACATTAACTCATGAATACCCTAAATTGGGTAAATTGAACTCCGACAAAAATCAACTTTTATTCCCGGTCTATCTACGATGCAATTTCATTGATTGCAAAACGTCAGTTTTTTTTGTTTATAAACATTTTAGCGCCTACTGCGATCGTTCCGAAGTTTCTTGTTCGTTTGGCGGTCAATTTTCGTCGCAGTTTTTCTTTGGCCCCAAGGCTCGTCTCAGCTGACAGCTGCTTGGTTTGACGGAGTTCCACGAAATAAGTTCCGATGCCCAGGAAAACCATTGTGCTGCAACTTTTGCGAGTGCTAAGTCTGGTGCAATTTTTTGGTGAGTTGTGTTTGATAGCCCAATGCAAATGTCAAAATAACGCATTTAATTCTCTCTTCCTCTCGTTGCCATCCTCTAAAACCAAGATCTTACCGCTTGAACAAGTCAAATACCGACCCAAGCAGGAGCAGCAGCAGATGCCATTTATATATCCGTTCCGGCCAACACGACGGGCAAGCCCATGAAGGAGGTGGTGGCTCTACTGGCAAAAAAGCGAAGAAGAAAAAAGTCGAGCCGACTCCACCCGCAGAAGCTGTGCCCGTTCTTCCATTAACACCTTTGATCGTTTCCACGATGTCAACAACAGATTGGCCTCTCTGGCGGAATGCACTTCCATTGTTCTGGCACATCCGGCGAGTCGTTGCGCCAGTGGTGGAAACGGTAGCTACTTTGGCACTGGGAACGGAGTTTTCTCCCGGGGTGCACGTGTCGTGGACGGAGCAACTTTTCAGATGATCGTTGATGACAATTTGACTGGCCAGATGATCCTTGTGCAGATTTTCGACGGGCCGGAACAGTCCAAAGCTGCAGGTTGAGGTGGCCGGCGTTAAGGATAGGAACAGCAAATGCAACTTCAACTGCAGCATTACCATATCGAGAGCGTCGACTAGTGACATCGTGTCGGCTGATGACAACGTAGTAAGTTTGGCATTTTTTACTTTAATTATAGTTTGTTAAGCCAGGTCCGGTGGTGTGGTTGGTGTGGTCGCCTCTCACCACAGTTGGTCCAGGCTTAACTGAGAGGTTCGTCAGTTGGACTCACGAAACCAAGTTCGCCAGTTCGAATCCCGGGTCGATGGGAGCAAGCTTTCGGACATCAGATTTTCAGTACAAACCTTGCAACAGGCCATTGGCCATTGGGGCCGAGGCCATTGGGGCCGAGGCCATTGGGATTTCCTTTCCCTTGATTATATTGATATTCTTACGCTCTGTTGGATTTGGTTTTCGATGTTGTTTTCAACCTTTATTTTATTTTTATACTGCATTGAATGCTTTTCATTGAAATGATTTTTTGCTTATTATTTAATCGAAAAAGCATTTTATGAATTAGCATTTCAGTACAGCATAAAAAAACTAAAATCATGAAAATTACATCGGATTCCAAATTCAGCGGAGCAAAAAAAATTTCTGGCTTGGGTAAATTTACGTAGATTTCATCGGAAATTTACATGTTTTCATGACGTTTTTGTTCAGCACGATCACAGCGGAAGGCATTTAAATTTACAATGAAGTTGATGTAAATTCGCATCATTAATGACGTGCACTTTTGGTACATCATAAATGATGTAAATTTACCGGATTTTTTTTTTTCTGTGTAGGTACTTGAATGCTACATCCCAAGATGGGAAGCTCATTTCAATCGATCAGCGTGAAGCAGCAAAAATCATGATCGGATTTGCAAAATAGGTTTAACAAGATTTACACTTAATTTTAAGGCTTGTAGCAGTATGTTTCTCGCTGACGCAATGAATTTGGATTCAAGAATAACTCTCTCGTGATAATTTTGTGGCCCTGAAAAGGGCCGTTTAATGTTAAAACCGACGAGTCGGGAACTGGCGACTTCCACCGTCTTTATCATTCTTGCTCCTCAACTGCAGCATCAGCCAGCATGCCTTCCCCCGGCCAGAGAACGGATTTTGATTTCCTCCTTCTGCTGATGATTCTTCTTTCGGCTATTGCTGCTGGCCTTCCTACGCGGGGCCGAAAACGAAATTCCTCCCGTTGCTGGCTTTCTGCCGGTCCGAGAACGGATTCCTCTCCTGCTGCTGGCCGTTCCTCTGCTGGTCTCTGCTCCCCTCTGCTCTAGCGGCTGCTGCGGTTTCCTCCGTGCCGTCCTGAAGTGGCCTTCTCGAGTGCTCGCGCCGTAATGATTCGCGTGTGCGAGGTTTTGGTGCTTAAATAGATTTGGGTATGGCAAGCGGCGCAAAAGGGGAGTGGTCTCCAACACATAAACGTTTTTGGCGCGTATGCGTTTGAGACCGCGCCCCTTTTGTTCCGTTCTCCTATTCTGCCGACATAAAAGCAGCCAAACCTCGCACTCGCGAGTCATTTTGGATCGAGCACTCGAGAAGGCCACATCGGAGGAGGAAGCAGCCATCGCGGAGGAAGCAGCAAAAGCCACAGCAGAAGGAGAAGAAGAGGACAACCAGCGGAAAGAACTAGTAGCCTAGGAAATCTGTTCTTTGGTTGGTGGAAGGCTAGCAGCAGGAGGAAATTCAAATTCCGCTCTCGGTCCGGACAGTCGCAGGAAGACGGGATGACGTCATAAGTGGATTGAAACCCTTGGCGGAAGAGGGTGCCCAGATCAGACCAAATTAAACGGCCCTTTTCAGGGCCAATATATCAATCACGAAAGAGTTTGTCTCAGTCTCAACCAAACCAACCAACTCAGAAGTGAGTTGGCCTGAATTTGAACCGAGTCTACAAAATTGACGACCCTTTTCAAGGCCCTCAATCAGAACTAGCAAGTGATATTTTGCGAAAAACTTACTTAAACTATTTCACGCACTCGAATTACAAATTTTAACCTCAATCTACTTTGCTTGCGTACACACAGTATTCTATACAATTTTGATCATTGGCGTAAAGTGGATTGTTATATAAAATCACGAATTTTAACCCAGACTGCATGTTTCCAAATCCAAATTGGCTGGCGAGAAGGCAGTGAGGTTTAAAGATTTTTATTTGCTGAAAAAGCTCGAATTGATTACGAAGGAGTTTTTCTCAATTTTCTGTGATGGATTTTCTTTGCGGCACAACAAAAAATTTGCATCGCGGTAATCAATCAAAAGCGCGCAAGACTCTTTTCTTGATTTGCCGTTCCTACGGCCAATGTATTTCTGATAAATTGGTCATCATTCATTCTAAACTTTCTGTAAAGATTTTCTTTGCTTCACAACAAATTTCGATCTGATTGATGAGCGTCTCAGGTAGGCCTTCAAAGGTCAGTTTTTTCTAAGAATCATAAATTGTGAGAAAACTCTCACACTGTACCATAAATAAAAAGTCAAAGTAGTTATGTCACAGACATAACCGGAATGGCGTAGACTACGTAAAGTATTGATATGTGAATCATTTCTTAATTTTGATGAATTAGCTAGACACTTGAAATACATTAACGGAATAAGATCGTGAATGCGATCGGTAAATTCAGTCGGACCGTGTACGTACCGGTTGTTGAAACAGAATTTATATACGATTCGAATTGACTTTGTACTAGAAAGAGATAGCAAATCTAATGCGAACAAAACCGCAGCTACCATGTAAACATACTTTGAATGTGTTGATAAATTTTTGACTAGACAACATCGAATGGAGGAAGGAAAGAAAAGAACGAAAAACGATTTTTTCGCGAACCGAGTGAATGTAGCAGAATGAGGGGGAGGGCAGCCTCAGAAAGCTGTGCAATCCGTCACCCCAGAAGTAAATCGTGTCAATTCAATTAGAGGGAAGGGAGATATAAGCGTTTGACGGATGACGCAGTATTCCAGGGCCTTCGGCCCGGGTTTTTAGGAGTTGGGGGCGAGAGCAGCCTCAGAAAGCTGTGCAGACTGTCTCCCCCGAAAACCAAAATTTGTTCCTGAAATTTAAACTGTAATTATTCGCCCCGGGTGGGACGAGGGATGGGAAGTGAGGGAACTCCGAAGAGTTGGAAAGTTTAACAACTAGAATTTGGAAGTTTCACAACCACGGCTTGACCCACGAGAGGCAACTTTTCGGCGAGAAGGAGCAAGCGCGCGCCCCATCTTGTTGCTGCCTCGTCCCGGGTGGGACGATCCAAACGGTCCGGCCATCGAGAGGCAACTGGCTGACGGTGACGACGAGAAAGCGATGCGCATTTCTTTTGCAGTTCTGGTCCCTCTCTCTCCTGCTGCTGCTGCTCTGGTCTCTCTCCTGCTGCTGCTGCTCTGGGCTGAGCTTTCCTGCTGCTGCTGTCGGTCCGACGTCTGAGACGTGAATGATAGAATGGGTTTTTTTTTTTAACGATTAAATTAAATTTTATTACAGTTTTTAATTATACATTTGTTTTACATATTAAGTGCTCAGGAGTTTCTTTTCAGCTTTGGTGTTGTGTGTGTGAGTGTGTTAAGTTTAAATTATGGTGCACATTTTGCGGGATTTAAGACCGACTATTAAGTTAATTATTAAAAATAAGCCTACCTACTTAACCTAACCTTAACCTAGGGGAATCAAAGACGAATATTCCGGATCCCCTCGATGTCGCTCACCGCACATCTTCTTTGAAACTTGGCCCGCTGGTTCTCGAAGCGCGCGTCAAGGGTCCCCACGCCCGTCAGCTGATGAACTTCGGTCGTTCTGGTCCAGAACGGGACGTTCAGGATCATTTTTAGCCACTTGTTTTGTATCCGTTGAAGCCGATCTCGATGGGATTTCGCGCAGCTTCCCCAAACCGGCTGCGCGTAGTCGATCATTGGACAGACGACGCTCTTAAAGACAGCGAGCTTGTTCTTCAGGGAGAGACGAGACCTCCTGTTGACTAGGGGGAACAGGGATAGAATGGGCTGAGCGCGCGTTCTTATATATGATTCCGGTCTGCTACTTCCCCTCCTTTTTCGCGACCGACACTCGGTCGCGTTGCTCGGATGATTTTCCCCTCAAAATAGGTACTTGACATTCCCGTCCGTGAGTGGGAAGCGCTCATTTTGCTTGCAAAATCTTTGCTTTTTGAAAACATTTTAAAACATTCAATTGTTTCAATAGTAAAACTATTTTGCCAACAATGAAAGTTTCATAGCAAATTGCTGAATAATTTTCGAATCGAATGGAACCAAAATCGTGCCGATTCGATTTGAGGGAAGGAAGATATAAGCGATTGACGGATGACGCAATATTCCAGGGCCTTCGGCCCGGGTTTTTTGGAATGACACCCCAGTACCTTCGACAAAGACGTAAGTCTACGTCAATATAGAAAATAGTAAATCACTTAAACATGCGTGCAATTGTCGTTTGCATTTTATGAAATGAATAAGATAACTCTTTCGTGATGAATTTGGTGGCCCTGAAAAGGGCCGTTTATTTCAATTTGCTGCCTTTCTTCTACTTGCAACCACAACTGCGCTTAATTTGCCGTCTGCGGGTCAGAAACGGCCAGTATCGATAACGTCTCAAGAACCACCAAACGGTAACCGACGGAATTGACCTCAAAAAGGCTTCCTCTAAACAGCGCACAGAGCTGTGTTGAATTTCCATCTGATTTGCTTCGACTGGCCCGGCTTCCATTGTCGCTTCTTTTCTCCCTTCTGCTTGGCGCTTCCTTTGCCGCGTCCAGTCCAGTGAAGAAGTTGCTCCGTCGGTACGATGTTGACTGACCGAGCCGCTTTTAGTTGATTTAAGTCGGGGACGTATGCTCCGCCTTTTGCACCCATTCTCCTATACCTCCTTATTCGCTTTTTGCCCCGTCGACGATCCGAAAATTATGCGGTGGAGTAGGGGTGATTTTAGATACATCAATCTCACGTCTCTCGATTGACTGATTGGGAAACGTTTGTTCAACCAACCAGCGTGCCCCAAAAGAGGAGAAATTTGCCGCGAGGGGAAGGTGAATCACGGCGTATCATTTCGCTTCGCGAAATTTTGGGTTGTTACCCTGTATAGAGAGCCCCATGAAGATGTTCTTCGTCAAAAGAAGCGATTAGGTTTAGATTGAAGAAGACTAACTCTTTCGTGATTGATTTTGGTGGTCCTGAAAAGGACCATATTGTTTGGTTATCTGAAAAGAATGGTTTTAGGATTATGGCTTTGCATGGAATGGCAAGAGTAACTCTTTCGTAATTGTTTTGGGTGGTCCTAAAAAGGACCAAATTTCTGAAAGAAAAGTTGAAGATTATTGAATTTCTGAAAAGAAAATTAAGTTATGAATGGTTATAAAGTTCTACGCCCTGGCATCCCAAGAAAACAAACGCCTTGGACGACTTACAACACTGGAGGAAACCATTTATAGACAACTTTTAAACCCAAGGCGACAAAATCCTTAGACAACTTGCAACCCGGGAGGAAACCATTTATAGACAACTTGCAATCCCAAGTTGACAACATCCTTAGACCACTTTCAACCCACCCAAACGTTTATGGACGACTACTCTACCAACTTACTTTTGAATTTGCGCTTTTGGACGACCCTTCAAGACGCACAACCGAATTTCAAACGCTGAGGGAGCTGAACCCCCGTACACGACAGACTGGCGAACGCTGAGGGAGTTAAGCCTAAGAGCAAGAGATCTTCCCAGATTTGTTACTCTTGCAAACTTGCTGGTTTTAAATCTGGGTTGAACTCTTGCTCTTTGAGCCTAACTCCCCGACCCAACAGAACTTGCACACCCTTAGGACCAAGACCCGTGCCGAACCCTATTTGGACAGAACACCCATTCAAAAGAGGAGAGGAACGAAGGAGTAGAACGAATTTTAGCAAGAATGTTAAGAGCAAAATGGAGGGGTGAGGGGGCAGAGGGTTGGGGGCGAGAGCAGCCTCAGAAAGCTGTGTATTCCGTCGCCCCCGAAGACCAAAATTTGTTCCTGAAATTTAAATTCAAATTATTGCAGTTCGCTGCCTCGTCCCGAGGGACGGGAGAAGAGGGCAACAGTTTGGAATTGGACAAGAAACAACTCTTTCAGAAGCGCTCGCCACGAATGCGACGAGCTAGTTGGATGTCCTTGGGCATGATCGCGCACAAATTCGTGTGCTCGAACAGCCCACCAGGTACACCTCGCAGGTCTCCTGCAGCGCCATCACGGCCGAACTCTGGAACCGCAGATCCGTCTCCTCCGGTGGCCGGCGCCTTCATGGCCAACTACTTCCGCGGTGCTTTTCCCCCGGTGAACTTGCGAGCTATCTGCTTCGTGCAAGCCATGGTCCTTAATTAGCCTCCGATGCGATGTTACTCCGTCGAATGTTATAGTCAGAATGATGTTCTGAGCTCTGGCGCGCGTTGTTATATATGATTTTGGCCCTCTACTTCCTCCTTTTCGCGACCGACACCAGTCGCGTTGTTTGGATGATTTTCCCCTCAAATTAGGTACTTGACTCATTCTGCAATCAAAATCACTACATTTTGAAAACGTTTTAAAAGATTCAATTGTTTCTATCGTAAAACTATTAAGCCAATGTTTAATAAGTAACTCTTTCATGATTGAAGATGCAACTCTTTCGTGAATGATTTGGTAGTCCTGAAAAGGACTGTTAAGTTTGACTTTTCTTGGCGGAAGCGGCAGTGGCCTACACGGTACCAGCGGCCTTCCGGTTTTGGCCAGCTTCAGCAAACTCGTTGCACCAGTTCCTTTGCGTCGGGTGAACGCCTTCCGGATGAAATTAAACTGCTTGGCCAGGCCGCACTTGTAGTTGATCGCGATGTTCTTCTTGATAACCCGCGACGATCCGTTTTTCGGTGGCCGGCGGATGGTCTGCTTCCTTCTCCTTTTGCTGCTGCTGCTGCTGCTCCTTCCACGCCGGTCCGATGTTGGCTTCTCGAGTGCTCGTTCCAAAATGACACGCGCGGGCGATGTTTGGTTGCTTAAATCGATTTGGATATGGCAAGCGGCTCAAAAGGGGCGCGGTCTCCAACGCATAAACTTTTTTTGCGCGTATGCATTTGAGACCGCGCCCCTTTTGTCTCGTTCTCCTATTCTGCCGACACATAAGCAGCCAAACCTCGCACTCGCGAGTCATTTTGGATCGAGCACTCGAGAAGGCCACATCAGTCCATCGCGGAGGAAGCAGCAGAAGGAGGAGAAGAGGACCAGCAGCAGAAGCAGCAGAACCATCCAGCCATCTAGAACCATCCAACCAGAATCTTTTCTCGGGTTGGTGGAGGGCCATTAGCAGTCGCAGAAGCAACCAAGGCCGCTTCAGTTGCGGATAGGAACGAGTAAAATGGCCGACAAAACGGCGATTATCGCCACAGTGTGATGCATCATCCAACACAAACGGCCCTTTTAAGGGCCACTAATTTATCACGAAAGAGTTGTCCTTCAGTTCCAAGCAATAAAATTTCGAATCGAATGGAATCAAAATCATGCCGATTCGATTTGAGGGAAGGAAGATTTAAGAGATTGACGGATGACGCAATATTCCAGGGCCTTCGGCCCGGGTTTTCTGGAATGACCTTCGAAAAAGACGTAAGTCTACGTTAATAATCTATCCTTTTCTGACATTTTAAATTAATCGATAGCAACTCAATCTCATTTTTCGGCGCAGATAGTTTGGAAACTCGGCTGTCATTTTCAGTAATATTTCGGTAAACCGCTTTGAAGTGATTTACACGTACCGTCATCGGGGTGAGATTGTGTCATACAAAAATGCAGTAATTTGTATGACCCAATCTCACCCCCAGACCCAATGTCTCCCCCAATAACGGTACCTTCAAAATGTTAGTTTCAGGAAAATTAATAATTCAGAAATGAGCGTGCATGAACTTATAGAGTCTCTTTCGTGATTGATTTATTGGCCCTGAAAAGGGCCGTTTAATTACGACTGAACCTGGTTCGCGGGGCCATCCCCGTTCTCCTCCACGACGCTCTTCCACCTTTTGCTGCTGCTCGATTGTTGCTCCCACGCGAGCCCGATTAGGCCTGTACGAACGTCCACAGCTTCTTTAGCCTCATGTTGACTGCTGCTTCCTCCTTTTTTCCGGCTGCTGTGCTGCTGCTGTTGCTGCTCCGCGCCGGCCCGACGTGCACAGTTCGAGTGCTCGTTCCAATGTGAGTTGCTTTGGCGAAATTTTCTGCTTATATAGCGGCACAGCCGGAGAACAGCACAAAAGGGGCGCGGCCTCGAATGCATACGCTCGCTCTGATTGGTCATCTGTCCGATTTGTACTGAAAAATTACTCATTTTGATTGCATGTTTTAAGTGCTTTAACTATGTTTAGTCAGACTATCTATGTAGTTAAACAATAGCTGAAGTCTTCCTCTTTCGATTGGTGGTCCAACCGTCTGGATTGATTCACAGGGAAAAAAGATATAAGCGTTCAAAATGTCCCCTTTTTTAACGCTTAAAAGTGACGCTTTGGATCGAATTTCTGAACTGCCCCCCCAATATAGTAAATAGAGACATAGTCCTATGTCAAAAAAATAGATATTGAAAGGCTTTTTCAAAGCATGGTTTGTTTATATTTTTTAAGGGTGGTACAAATCTTTTCAAAAGTTTTGTCATGTCATTTCTGTTTTTTATGCTATGGGTATCAAATGATCGGGATGTTTCATGCATTTCGAAAGTTATTTTTTTTAATACTTAAAAATTTCACAAAACTACCTATTTAAAACATACTCAAATTTTTATGTTTTTACAATTTGTTTATTTAACGATCGGGATTTTTTCAAACATTTTGAAAGTTTTTGTACAATTACTTATATTTCTACAAAACTACGTATTTTTAGGAAACGCTCAAAATTTAAGATTTTTAGATCATGGGTATCAAATGATCGGGTTTTTTTCATACATTTTGAAGGTTATTGTACATTTTTTTGAAAATACTCAAATTTCTACAAACCTTCATATTTTGAAAACATACTCAAAATATAAGTTTTTTTACAATATGGGTATCAAATGATTGGATTTTAACAAATAACAAACAAATTTTGAATTATTGAGTATTTTTTCGAAAATACGTAGTTTTATGAAAATTTTGACTTTTTTTAAAAAATTCAGATCGTTTGATACTCATGTTGTAAAAAACTGAAATTTTCAGTATTTTTTCGAAAATACGTAACTTTGTGAAATTTTTTATTGTAGTTATAAGTACAATGGAGAGCTGACATTATTTCAATCCCAAAACACTATAATTTTTTAATGTTTGCGTGCGTACTTTAAAATTATTGAACTTAAAAAAACGATAACAATCAACAACATTTATAAAAATAACACCAAATCCCATCGCTACATTTTTAACCATTTTGCTGAATATGACCTCTTTTACACTGATTTTACCTATAAAATGTGTAAAAATGTTAAATTACACAAAAACTATTGAAAACTTTACATTTAAATTTAGCTTGTTAGGTGTTTTGTAACCGTCTTGAAAAAAAAAAACATTTTTTGGACCTTTTCAAAAATACACCCATACAAGACAGCTCTGTAATGGACGGTTAAAAGTCAAACTGTAACCATTCTTATATTCACTTTGAAGTCAACAACCGTCAATTTCCCCACTCCCCACAACAATCGAATTGCCATTTTCCTCCTCCGTTCAAGCTTTAGACTGTTTCTTTCCCGGGACAAAAAGTGGGTGCGTGACAAATGATGACCGGCCAGCCAGGCCAGGTGCATTTCTTTTGTTTTGTTATGGTTTTTTTTTCTGTTCGTTTGTTGTTTCCTGACCCGCTCCAAAGAATCCGGGTGTGAGTTACCTCCAGTCTCAGTGCTGCGGCTGACTGAGACCAGGTGTAATTGGCAGGATTCAGCTCACACAGGTGGCCAAGCGGAGTGAGTTACTGGCACGAGGTAGATGAGTGCCTTTCTGTTGGGGTTGTGAACCGGTTGCTTCGGAATTTTTGAGCTTTTGTGAGTGCCAAGTGGAGGGGAAACGTCTGAGCCATGTGACGTCAATCGAGATGGGCACGGAGGGAAGTTTTCTTTGATGTTTGGTGAAATTGGGTTTATGTTTTATGGATTTAATTATTAATGTTTTAAATGTTTTAAATCGAACACTTGTTGTTTAAAGACAGGACTCAAATTATCATTACAAATCCTTTTTTGATTTCGTGTAAGTTATTTTTTCTCATATTTGGTCAACGTAAATTTTTGTAAAAGTTTTTCGCATATTTTTAAATTGTACAGAGCAAAACAATTAGATGGATGTGTAACGAATGCAAATTTTGTAAGGATTCTCATAAAATTTTAATGTTAACTGTAATATATTAAGGAGGAGTTAGTTAGTTGAGGATTTTAGTTTATAATAGTTGACAAAAACCAACTTTTTTATTTTTTTTTTTGTCACGACATTTTACATTAATTTTCTCAAAATTGATAATTTTTAGGTTTAACTTCTACTCTTTGTTTTTTTTTATTAAATTTTGTTTGATTTTAATTTGTATTCTTTCTTTGAGTCAAAAGAAACCATTTTGCGTAATTAGTTTTTCCATACAAGGCTCCAAACAATTTTGCACGCGAGTCTTACAAAACATTAGAACATTTGAATATCTGTAACTAGAGAAGTGATTTTTTGATCAATTTGTTGTCTTCGACAAAGTTGTAGGTTATTTATTAATTTTCAAAAAAAAAATAGGTACAGAAAAAAAACAATTTTCTGATTTTTTCACTTGACTTTTCTTTATTACATGTTTAATTTCAAAAACACCCTTTAAAATTTTTGATTGTTTTTACGAAACAGAAATTATGTTTAGATTTAAAATCAAATTTGCAATCAAAAATGGCTTGCACACTTTTCAGTGAAGGTAATCTTTTTGAGGTTATTGGTTTTTAAGATGAAATTTCTTGAAAAATGTAAAGTTTTTTTTCAATTTAAAATAACTTCATGCACACAAAGCACTCCACAGTGGGCAAAAACGGATCTTTTGAGGCAGTTTCTGCCGATTAAAAGTATCATTTTTAATGTAAAAAATTACGAGGAATGGATTGGTGACACACTCTTTGGAAGCAAATGACAGCAAGTGCCTATTTGCTCCATTTATCCTTTTTTTTTCTTTGATATCTTGAATTGCTGTAGTTTTCTACAGTTTGAATTATGTTGTTTTATGTTGAAAATCACGAGAAATCAATTTGTGATATTTTCATTACAGGCAAATAAGGTAAAGGGCCCATTTCGTCCCATTTACCCCCTCTTTATGTGTTTTCTTTAATATCCTGAATTGTCGTCGTTTCCTAAAGTTAAAAAAGTTATTTTATACAGAAAATCACGTAGAATCGATTGGGAACAGTCTATTTTACGGCAAATGGTGACAAGGTTCTCTTTTGCCCCATTTTATGTATTTTAGTCAATATATTAGGGTAATTCTCTACCAACTTACACGAAATCGGGAAAAATTGCCCCGACCCCGCTTCGATTTGCGTGAAACTTTGTCCCACGGGGTAACTTTTGTCCCTGATCACGAATCTGAGGTCCGTTTTTTGATATCTCGTGACGGAGCGGCGGTACGACCCCTTCCATTTTTGAACATGCGAAAAAGAGGTGTTTTTCAATAATTTGCAGCCTGAAACGGTAATGAGATAGAAATTTGGTGTCAAAGGGACTTTTATGTAAAATTAGACGCCCGATTTGATGGCGTACTCAGAATTCCGAAAAAAAAACTTATTTTTCATCGAAAAAAACGCGAAAAAAGTTTTAAAAACTCTCCCATTTTCCGTTACTCGAATGTAATTTTTTTTGGAACATGTCATTTTATGGGAAAGTTAATGTACTTTCCGAATTTATATTGACCCAGAAGGGTCATTTTTCATTTAGAACAAAATTTTTCATTTTAAAATTTCGTGTTTTTTCTAACTTTGCAGGGTTATTTTTTAGAGTGTAATAATGTTCTACAAAGTTGTAGAGCAGACAATTACAGACAATTGATACATAGACATAAGGGGTTTGCTAATAAACATCACGAGTTATCGCGATTTACCTGTATGAAATATCTCTGTATAAAAATAAATGGGGTAAAATGGACCACTTACCGTTATTTGCCGTTACTAAGAGCATAACCAATCGATTCCTCGTAATTTTTTTTACATAAAAACCGATACTTTTGATAGGCAAAACTGACGGTATCAAAAGATCCGATTTTCACCCGGTTTTCATACTGTGCACTCCTTTAAAAAATATTTCTGAATGCATGAGCAAATTTTTGAAAAGAAAAAATAAATTACGTCTGATGTAAACATATTTTATAGCATGGTAAAATTTAAAAAAATGTTAACCTTTTTTAAATTTTTTTCAGGCTAAATTTTCAAGTCACATTTGAGTTTCACAATATGAAAAGAATTATAAATCTTGAAAAATTGAAAAATATTCGCAATAAAGTATTTTACCGATCCAAAGCCTCATTTTTATTTACAGAAGTGGTTTTGAGTAGCAAATCAATTATTTTAAAACATTCTGTTCATTTCAAACAAAAGAAAAAAGCATTTGCATATGTAATTAAATTGTCATTGAAAACTCAAAAACACATTCAAAACCCGCAAAGTGTACTTATTTTTGGCACAGATTGCCATTCTTCCTGTAATCCGGGCCATAAAATTTTCAAACAACAATCTTGTCTCCGCTCAAAACTCGTAAACCAACAACGCTCGCGTTCGAAACAAATTAAAACCTATTAAAACCATTCCTCCAAATGCGGTTTTCACACATGCCATACCATCATCAATACTGAACGAGAGTTGAGAAGAGTTTCAATGTCTCCCACTCTCCAGCTCCGATTTACGACCTACAAATTTCGCCATCATAATCCGGAGTTTACGATTTTTCCCTTCAACCCCGTCACCCCCACTCCAGCGGGGGGTGTCACTTTTTCAAAACAAAAACAAACCGTCACTCACGATTCCGCCGACGAAGCAACAGTCGGCGGGCACTCACGCGTCGGTGAGTTCTCCTACCTTCGGATGGGTTCCGGATGTCAACGCATGCGCGCTCGATGAGAACTCGCTGGAGTGACCTGGAGGCCGGGGCCACTTCGGCCGAGCACTCGTCAACAGTTGGTCGCAGACATTCACACCACGAGCATGTGGTCCGGCGGTTGTCGTCGTCGTACTTGGTCCGGGTGAAAGAAAGAAGCATGACGTTTCGGCTAAGGAGGAGGTCCCACGGGGGTCCTACGCCTCCGCCACCATCCGGGTAGGCCCTGGAAGAAGGTTTGAGGTTAGGTGCGCGCGAGAACTGTCAAAGCCTACTAGGACAGGGTGACTTCAGTGATCTTCAGTGAGGATTGTTTTAAGGGTAGTGCTCGTAGTTCGTGGGTTTGTTAAGGGGAAATTACACTGTGATCTTTCTTTTTCGGTGTTCGTGTGACGTCTAGATGTGCAACTCCGCTGTATATCGAACGGAGCAGTTTCACTAATCGATCGAAAGCAACCCCCTCCGTTTTTACGACGTTTCCTAGCCTGTTTCGAAAGCAATATATCCGTGTTGTCCTTAACTACTAAGCGCGTAAGTGTGTGTGTGTCAGTTTGTATCAGTGAACGCACTCGTCAAAAAAAAGGTGAAGAGAAAGTTCAAATTTCGCACAAAAGAAACCAAACGAAAAAAAAGTGCCCCCTTTAACAAAAGCCCAAAAGTTGATCAAATTTCCCGAAAAAAAAGGGAAAAGAAAAAAACCAAATTATGACACCGCGGAATGTTCTACCACGTTTGATGGAAGGACGGCAAAAAATCGCGCTCAACTCACACTCACGAGCGAATTATCATCGGTGAGTGAGTGAGTGAGCAAGCGAGCGAGCGAGGGAAAGTGTTCGATTCTGGACGAAACTACCTGTAATTACCAGCCGACACAATCGGAATTGTGAAAGAACCGGAAGTGTTGCCAGAGTAGAGGAATTTGGCGGTGATTTTTGGAAGAAACAAAACTCGAAAAAAAAGAATACTGAAGGAAATTTCGAAACTAGTTAGCGTAAAAAATAAAGTGTGAATTTCGGAAAGAAGAGTGTTTCAGTGTGAGGGTTACAATTGGGGGGACCACCCACTATTCAATGGAAGGCCAGCACCTCTCACTCTCTGTGTAATTGGGCAATAGTGTAGTGTACTAGTAGTAGTTCATTGGATTACCGCGGCGAGTTTGGGGTTGAAAGAAAGAAAGGTGAAGAACGAGAAGGGAGCATCTGGAGCAGTGAAAGGAAAGCAGGACACGTCTGCTTGATCTGATTACGGTAGGATAGTTTGTATGGAAATAAGTTTCAAATTTTGAAGGTTGGATCGACTCAGGTGGAATAGTGGATTGATCGATGATGGTGGTTAAGATTTGGTTTAGGTGAAAATTATGGTTTTCAGGGGTTTATTTTTCAGCAATTCAATTTTTTCTGCTGTTTTTTTTCAATTTCACTTCGTATAATTAAATCTTTGGTTAAAGCCTATGCAAATACAGTCCAGACTCGATTATTCGAAGGTCTTGGAATAATTTGAAAATTTTAAAAATATTCGGATTATCGAAATAACAAGCCATAGTCCCAACTTTTGAATGCAAAAAAAGTGTTTTAAAATGCTTTTTACACTAGTTCAGTTTTTTTGCAATCATTAGTTTTAGAAAAAAGTTAGATTTGACGAAAACAAAAATGTACCGCAAAAAAAACTTTTTGCTATACTAAACATCGAAAATTTTCAAAAGTTATAAAAAACTTTAATCAACCCAAACATGCTGAAAATTATTCTTCACGCAGGGGAATGCATTTTAAATTGATTGAAGCTGATTGCACATAAATTTCCATTGAAATTTTAAAAAATTTCGAAACATTTTTTTTTCGCCCCCTGATTTTTCGGCCCAATTTTGAAGGGGGAGAGACAAAAACTTTAAATAAAATTTGTAGGAGCCTAACTGAATCAAACAAAAAAAAATTTCGTTGTCTATTTTTATTGTATGACCGCAAAACTACGCTAAAGTGATTGAAAAAAATTAAATCCAAGATGGCGACCAAAATAGCAATATTGCAATATTGATAAATACATTTGTAATTTAATGCACTGCCACTAGGAAATCAATTATTGAATTTTAACTAAAAATGGGGTCCGATTATCGAGTCTGGACTGTTTCATCATATTGAAGCATGATTTATACGCTTTTTGCAACTTTAAAATTAAGGTTAAATTATTAGTAAGAGGCACGATAATAGGATTTTCAAACAGATACTTTAAAGTAGTTTGAGGATTTAATTTTTTTGTGTTGAAAGTAAGGCTGATTCATTGGTAAAAGACAAAGGAAATGATTTTTTAAGTAGAGTTTTAATCTGGTTTTGAGCTTAATTTTTAAAATATTTTTTTTTTCAATTAAAAATCAAACTATTGATTTGGAAACTGGAACATCAGAAAATGGAGAGTTTTTTTTGTTAACCCTATCTTTTTTAGATTTTTTTTATTGTTTTTGTGTTCAGGAGGTCATTTTAAGCAACATTTGTTTTACGAAAAACTTTACTTCTCTTGTTTTATGTTTTTCTTGATTCATTTTTAAGTATTTAAATTTGAATGTATCTTGTTTAGTTAACGTTTGTTTTTGGTAGTTTGTGGCCTATTCTACCACCTCGCATGGTTACATTTTGCCTACCTATTTTTTTTTATGTTTTATAGTCAAATATTTAAATATTTTGCTATTTTTTCACATTTTCTGCAAAAAAATGAAGCTATTATCGTATAAATTGTAAAAAAATGCGTAGAGGCAAAGTCTGGTACACTAGAAAAATTACTGCATTCTTTTTTTTACTTAAAATATAGGAAATGTTAGTAAAAAGCACAGCCAAAGTTGACCCCTAAAAAAATAACATTTTTAAAAACATTGGCAAAGTTACATAAAACAAGTTAAACTTCCAACCCATAAATTTGCTAAAATTTTAAGAGTTCTACTTTCCAATGCTTTTTAAAGATCAAAAATTTGTAAAAAAATGGATTTTTGGCGACTTTTTTAATCGAAGCCCGTCTTAAGGCGGGGTGAGGTTTTAGAGGGTTAAATAAATTAATTGTAATTTAAGTTGTTGATGTTTTCAGGGAATGAAAAGTTTAAATATTCTTACCTATAGATCTGTTGAAATTTGTTATTATCATTCGATTTAATTTTTACCATATTTTTTGCATGGATTGTTGGATCATTATTTTAATTTTTTTTATATTCACGTTACATTTTTTGATGGATTATTATTCTAACAACACTTTAAAAATATTGTTTAAAATTTTTTGTACATCAACCATCAAATAGAAACGACTATTACAAACAAATCAAAGTTAATGTCCTTAAGGACTGGTTAAGGTTAACGGGGGGAGAGGTTGTTAACGATGGCCTTATTTTAGTGAGATTCAGATAATAATTCTATCTTTATCTCAGTTCAATAATTTTAAAAACACTAATGTGCTTAAAACTTCGTTTGAAAATGTCGTTTGATGTCGCGTCGTTTGAAAATGTCATACTTCTTGCAAAAATACCAAATTTAGTGAATATTTTTGATTACAATTACAATGTCAAAACAAAGGTTTAATTTATAGCTTGTAAATTCATTTTGAAAAGTTGTGGTTTGGTTGAGCGTTTTAGCAGAATGCATTCTTTGAAAAGTTAATTTAAATAAGTGATTGTTGGTTACTGTTTGTATCCTATTGCCGATATAATCATCGTTATTCGAATACGATACGATAATAACGATAATTTTATCATTATCGTATGATGATAAAACTATTGCTCAATAAGGTTAAAAAACTCAATAGAGAATTTGCAGCAAAGCTACAAGACACAAATAGCGTAAACCTATGATTTTTTGAGAAAATGTGTTTTTTCCTTCATAATCAACATTTTTATAAAACTTATGCTGGATTCAGATGAGAAAAATTATTTCCAACAATTTGGTCTACAACTTTCCAATATTAGTTTGATTTTTCTATGAGAAAACTGTAAATTTAGAAAAAGATAATAATTTGGACTATTTGGCAAGAAAGTCTGTCAAAAATCAATAAAAATTGTTGAATATAAGTTAACACATCTGTTATCAACTATATAACTGTTTATTTCATTGATATATCGTCGCCATCGTGCTAACTTGTCGTACGTGCATTTTGGGCCAAATTTAGTTAAGAACGCCATTTTGTGCAGCTCACAATGCCTCACCTTTTGACCTTCACAGATCCCCAAAATTCGATTTCAATCCTGAGATATTCAACAAAAACCGAAAAAACTCCGTGCATTTTTGTCACTTTACATATGAAAGTAGTTTCAATCTTGTCGTGCTATCTTGTCACTTCAAGAAAATTAATGTAAGTGCGACAAAAGGCCAAAGGGATTTCAGGCCAGGAAAGTCAGGATGCGTTTGTCGCACGTACAAGCTAGACTACCGTAAACATTTGTAATCATAACTCGGGACTCCAGAAACCAACTTCAACCAAACTTTGGGACAATGCACAGAATGGTGAGCCAAACAAAACGTGTTTGTTATTGTTTACATTGCGTGCTCTCGTTTTTGAATATTCAAGGTCAAACATTAAAACGCGTTTTTCTCGGAACGTCAAAATGGCGGGTGCGACAAGATAGCACGACGACGTCGATATACGGGGAAACTCATTTTTCGTGTTCCAAAACATGTTTTTCAAAGAAAAAGGTTACAAATTTTTGCGCGCCCAAAAAATGATGTTCACTATTTTAAAGCAAAAAAAAATTCTCGTCTTTTGCAACCAGTTTCATTAAGATTGATGCAGGGAATCCTGAGAAATAAGCGATTTTGTTCTTCAATCCAGCAGAAAGGAATACGATTTTTGGCAAGTAACCTCATTTTGGCGCCACCTACATTTGAAACACAGGCGCGCTGCAAAACCTCAATTTGCTTTTTTTTATGAAAAGAATGAAAAAATATTAAACTGCAATTCAAATGAATAATAACAGTTTTGCTATTGTAAAAAAATGCACAATAACAATAAATCATGAGTTCATACATGATACATCTGTTTCTGATCTGTACTGACTAATTTTAACAATTTTTAAAAGCCCGAAAGTTTCCAAGTGGATGAAAAAATGCAAGAAAAGCGTTTAAGAATATTTTTAAAGAGTATACAATATGGTGACAATAAAAAAATCGACATCAGGGATACCCTCTGATTCGATTCCTTAGGTAAAAATAAGTATCTGTGCCAATTTTAAGCCAAATCGGTTAAGGTTAAGGGGTCGCATTTTATTGTTGAAGTTTATATGGAAAAATAGTACAAATGTATGCAGAAAATATCGTTTAAGTATTTTTCTGCCAGGTAGCGTGGATCTCGCCCAAAATTGTCCAAGTGTGAAGAAAATTTAATTTCCTACAACTTTGTCGAAGGGTACGAAACAATCCGAGTTGATCCTGATTTTTGGTGATTTTTTTTTAGTAAAAAGTATTTTCTTATATACTGTATGTGTACCCCTTATATACATGCAAATATATAAGCCGATTTCATTTCATCGCATTGCTAATAACCCTTCAGGATCAACTCGGATCTTCTTGCACCCTTTGACAAAGTTGTAGGAAATTAAATTTCCTAGAAGAATCTCACACTTGGACAATTTTGGGCGAGCCCAGCGCCACCTGCTGCCAAAATCCTGAAGTGATGTTTTTGTTAACACATTTTAGCAATTTTCCCCATATAAACTTCAACGATAAAAAGCGACCCCTGAACCTTAAGGGGTTACATACATGTAAATCGGCAAAAATGTCAGAGATTGGTTTGAGCACACACTTAAACATTTTTCAAATCTCTTTTCAGGGCATTAAAATATTTATTCTCAACTATTATCAAAATAAATTATTAGACATTTGGTTGTATAATTGCCTATTTTAGCTATTTTAAGTTAGTAGTTTCAAAAAACGGGTGCCACGATATTTCCTCATTGTTTTGACCAAATCGGCTTAAAATTTTGGAGAAGACTCGTTGACGAAGCCAATTTTTCAAAAAGTTTATTTGAAAAAAATATGAACATATTTCTATGTTTTTTTCATATAAAAAGTTGTCAGTTTTCGATTTTTGTATTTTTTAAAATGCAAAATTTCAAAATCGGACTTCGTCATGCAAACGGAATGTGTTTTTGGAGTCTTCACTCCAAATTTCAGCCAATTTGGTCCATTCCATCTCGAGATATCGTGGCACCTGTAAATCAACTCGGTGTTCAGAGAAAAATGCTCACAAAGTTTGACAGTCCGCTTTGCGCATGGTAAAATGTTGAGCGTAAATCGCCTCTTACTCAGTTTAATCATGAAATATCTTCATGATACTTTCAGGAGTGATTGAATATAATCTTCAAGTGGATTTAATATTTTTTTCTGAAATATGAAATTTTGTGTTTTTCTACATGTAAGTAACACCATAACCGATTTGGCTCAAAATTGGCACAGTTATTTATTATTGACTAAAGAATCAAACCAAAGGATATCTCATCAGGTTTTCCAAAATCATCAATTTTTCTTGTCATTTCAACAAAAAATTGGGTATTTTTGAAGTGGAGAGAAAACAAATAAAAGTTGTCAGATATGTTGTTATTGTTTAAAAGCAATAAAGACAATAATAACAAAAAAAAAAATCGCTTAAAACATGTTTCACAGTTTTTAAATTATTTGAAATTCATTTTAAAAATGTATAAACAAAGTCCATTGTTGCATCCAAATTTAATTCTAATGAAAAATTTGATGACGCCATTCGATTCATCGTTCAATTTTCTTCATAACAAGTGGTTGAGTTTTGTTTTAGCAGTTTTTGGTTACAAATTATTTTAAAACAGATGTTTTTTGAAAAAAATCAACGAAAATCGCAAAAATTAGGCGCAGTGCCAAAAAGGGGTGGTCCATTTTTTGTTGATATCCAGGATACCTGCCTGTTTTGATAGTATAAATAATCTGTTTCTGTACTTTTTTTGTGTACAGTTGTGGTCAAATGACTCGTACAATCAATTTTCAATGTTGCTCCAATCAAAAGATTGTTGAATAAATGTTACCTGATTTGTGTTAAAATTAGGAGGGAGATGCAAGAACAAAGAAATTAGTTGTTAAATTTCAAATCAGCTAATAAAATTTAGCAAAAAACATATTTTATTTTTGATTGAATTTTTGAGGTTAAATCAAAGGTCTCAAATCTCGATCTATGCCTTTTCCAGACTCATGTGAAAATTAAAAAAATATCAGCCAGTTTAAAGCCAATTTCGGTGGTTTTTCAAAGAATGTTGGTCATTAAACTTTAGGCGTATTTTTATTTGTCTGAAAAAAGTCAATCGGAAAGAATAAAAAAAATCTAGTTATAATGTTTACTTTATGCCCAACTTTGACAGTTCAATTTGGCTACAGAAATAAAATTAGAAGAAAATATTCAAGGAATCAACAAAATGGGGGAAATTGAACGTCTTGTTCAATTTTACTTCAATAAAAGCTGTATATCTAATTGAAACGTGGTGACGTACTCAAAGAATCAAAAAGTTTTTTTTCATGATTCCAAGAACGCACGGTTACGACGGTTGCGATTCCCAAGAATTGAATCACTAAGTGGAAACCCAATGCTTCTTATTGCTAGCAAAGATTATTTGGACATGGATTCTTTTTCGTTCTTGTTCTGCAAGAAAATAATAATAAAAACATCAACCTCCTCCCTTCTTACAGATAGATGCATACAAAATATATTTCCAAAAGAAAAAATGTTAAACGATAGATAAAAATGAACACGAGCGATTGTTGATGTTGTAGTTGTTGCGCCACCACACGAGAGTGGGACGCCGACGCCATTACTGGGACAGTTTGGGCCGTCGCCACGACCGTCACGGACATGGCCGCCGCAGCACTGCCCACTTTTGTTTTCACCACCACCATCACCACACTGCTGCTGCTGCTGCTTTTGTTGTTGTTGTTTATGATGTTTCTTGTGCTGTTGTTGTTGTAGTTGTTGTTGTTCCTGGTCACCAATCCTTGTTGTGTCTTCTGGTAGTATTGGTAATTGTTCAAGTAATTGTTGGAGAAGCTCCTTCTTCTTCGCCACGTTGACCGGAGGCGGCTTAGAAGCACTTGCGGTGGACGATTCCGGGGCCGCCCTCGTCGTACTCCTGCTTCGAGATCCACATCGTCTGGAAGGTGGACAGCGAGGCCAGGATGGAGCCGCCGATCCAGACGGAGTACTTACGCTCGGGCGGGGCGATGATCTTGATCTTGATGGTGGAGGGCGCGAGCGAGGTGATTTCCTTCTGCATACGATCGGCAATACCTGTGGGTACAGAGAGTGAGGAAAGGTTTTTTTTTTTTTTGAGGTTAGGAAATTTCAAATGAATGAGAATGTGAAAACGTCTTACCCGGGTACATGGTGGTACCGCCGGACAGCACACTGTTGGCGTACAGATCCTTACGGATGTCCACGTCGCAGCGCATGATCGAGTTGTACACGGTTTCGTGCACACCGGTCGCCTCCATGCCCAGGAAGGACGGCTGGAAGAGGGCCTCGGGCGCCCGGAAGCGCTCGTTACCGATGGTGATGACCTGTCCGTCGGGCAGTTCATAGGACTTCTCCGAGGAGGAGGAAGCGGCCGCGGCCTGCATTTCCTGCTCAAAGTCGAGCGCGACGTAGCACAGCTTCTCCTTGATGTCTCGCACGATCTCCCGCTCGGCCGTGGTCGTGAACGAGTAGCCACGCTCGGTGAGGATCTTCATGAGGTAGTCGGTCAGATCGCGACCGGCCAAATCCATACGGAGGATGGCATGGGGCAGGGCGTAACCTTCGTAGATCGGGACGGTGTGCGAGACACCATCGCCGGAATCGAGCACCACTCCGGTGGTACGACCGGAAGCGTACAGCGACAGCACGGCTTGGATGGCCACGTAAGCCGCCGGCGCAGCGAACGTCTCAAACATGATCTGGGTCATCTTCTCGCGGTTAGACTTGGGGTTCAGCGGGGCCTCAGTCAGCAGAATCGGATGTTCCTCGGGCGCCACTCGCAGCTCGTTGTAGAACGTGTGATGCCAGATCTTCTCCATGTCGTCCCAGTTGGTGATGATGCCGTGCTCGATCGGATACTTGAGCGTCAGAATACCTCGCTTGGATTGGGCCTCGTCACCGACGTACGCGTCCTTGTTACCCATACCGACCATCACACCCTGGTGCCGGGGTCGGCCAACGATCGAGGGGAATACGGCGCGGGGGGCGTCATCACCGGCGAATCCGGCCTTGCACATGCCGGATCCGTTGTCGACGACCAGTGCTCCCGCATCATCATCACACATTTTGGCGGTTTAGTTTTTGGGTAGGTGCGGGGTCGAAGATTGAGTGAAAAAACAGAGAGAGCTTGTTTCGAAGTGGTGAAACTGAAATGAGGGAAAGGAGAAAAAGAGATGTCAGCAGGGTTACCAGGTCAAAATTAGAAAAATCTAGCAATGTATCTATTAAAAAACTGACTGACGAAATTCTAACCATTCTCAATGGTGAAGGAGAGGGAGGATATGAATTAATTTTGAAAAATGTTGAATTCAGGTGGTTTAACTGATTTTATGACCTCAAAAATGTTTAATTAACATTCCCTCTAAGAAAAATTCATTCATTTTTTTTTATTTTCAAGTAAATTCGTTCATTTTAATCAAAAAGTTGTTTAAAAACGGCACGAAGTGAAATTCTGGCAAAATCTGCCAAAATCTGGCATGCCAGAGTGCACTGAGAAGAATGAATCTTTATTCTGGCTGGCACTTGAAAAATCTTGCATTCCCAGATTTATCTGGCAACCTGGCAACCCTGGATGTCTGCTTGGTTCTTATATTAGGTTTTATAGAGTTTTGGTTTTGTGCAAACGCAATATTTTGATAAATATTCAAAAGAAGTTTCATAGCTTAATGCATTTGAGCATCTTACATAATCAGTCAGGACCATAAGGCTAAATCTGAGTCAAAGACAACAAATCTGGAGAATGTGGATTTGGCGTTAGTACAATTTTGTATAAATGCAGAGTCCGATGTATCAGTATCGAGTTCTTTGGAGAGCTGAAATTGGCACTAAGTCCTTAAACTTAATTGAAAAATCTAAAACATTGAGTGTTTTACCGAATTTGCTATTTGAAAAAATCGATTATGTTAAGATCAGTAAACCATCTGTAAAAATGATCAAAATTTTACCAATTATAGTTTTTTTAATTTGAAATTAAATATAACTTTATAGAACAGTCTTATAAATTACATTTCTTTAAAATTTTTAGTGGTATGACTAAAAGCTCTTCATCTTTGTTGTACTTTTCATTTAATTATTAACTGTTCACATTTATTTTATTTTATTCAAATTGCTTGACATTTTTAACCAAATATCGGTTTTTCGATAAAACAAAATAAACTTCATATCCGAATTCCAATAAGTTTTTTTTTATTTCGGTAAGTTTTTACTAAATTCGGTTATTTTCAGTTTACCCAACTGTTCAGCAGTTGAAAATTCGGTCCACCGAATTTAGTAAAAAATCTTAGTGTTTAGGTCCAATAAACCTTATGCTTTGCGAGTCGGAATTCAGAATTCCATGCTGAAAGGGAATTTGACCATTTTAGATGAAATTGGGTGTTGTTTAATCAAATTATGATTTAGTTAGAGGTTCAATTGTTAAAAAGTATGCTAATATTTTTAGAGAAAATAATAAAAAAGCAATTTTGACAAAAAGGCTCATGGTGTCTAAGTCATTTCCTTTTAAACCAAAATATGTAAAATGAACGATTTTTTCCACCGAATCTATCAACCACTTTTCTGGTTACAGTTATGAGCAAATGATTTTAAAACATTCATATATACGATATTAAATAATGTTTGTAACTTGTTAATACAGAGAAACCTCTTTTTAACCGTTTTGTAGATCTGAACAAAACCTACATATTGCTTTCAAAAGATTGCGAAAATGTTGCGTCATTCCGGAGAAATCTACAAATAAGTAAAACGTTACGCACCGCGTAAAAAGTGGTTTCACTGTACTTATATATAGCGCAATATGCATGCAAAGAATTCGGTAATACATAAAAAACAGTATTTTGATTTTTTATGAAAAAGTTTTCAAGTTGAAGTTGTTATTAATGAAAAATTAATTGTCAAATTGGGCATTTTTGGAAATTATTAGATATCGAATATTTTCACAAATGTGTTTTTCCAAATGTAACAAATAGTTGCTGGTCGATAAAAAAAACTTTTTAAAAAATTATCAGCTCTTCATTATTTATTTTTCAATTTATTTTATATATAATGAATTTCCTATAAAACTATTTCAATTCATATCAACTTTCTGAATTGTTCAAATATTCTCCATCGACTTTGCAGCTATCAAAATTGTATGAAGGCATGTATGAACGAATTAATGAAGTATAAGTACTGTTTTGAACATGGAAAAGGCTCTTACAAAATTTAAACAGAGTGAAAGAAATGGAAAAATTAAACTTCTGGAGTGCAACCTACGCACATTAAGTAGGTTACACGTTATTCTTTAAAGTTATTAAAGATTTGTATTATGATTTATTTTTTCTGATAAACATATAAGTATTATTTGATTTAAATGGCTTGTGTATGATAAATAATTAAGCTGGTCAGCAAAATCAAAATCAATTTATCTATGTGCTTTTCAGATTAAAAGAAGGGAAATTATGAGATTTTAGTTGAGACTTAGATAAGGCCTATGCCTATGCAAAAACACTACTTTACATAATCATTGAAAACATTGTTAATTTTTTTAAAGGATTCATTGAATACATTTTATAATGTTTTTTAATTACATAAAGACTTTTAAATATTTGAACTTATTATTAACTTTGGAACTGTTGTAGGCTCAATGCCCAGTAACTTCTGAAAAAATATTTCTAAAAATTGATGAATATTTCCAAATTAATGACATTATTCTTTTCTTTAATCCTATACATTCCAACCCTGCCTCTAGACGGATTTTGATTTAAAAATTTGCCAAATATCTATATTTCAATCAATTTTTAATCTTTCTAAAGCACTTGAAAATAGAATTCTAAAATTTTAAGCAATTTTTAACTTCCAAGTGTAACTTGTCTAATGTGACTTTGGCAATGTTTTTAAAAATGTATTTTTTTCTGAGGTCAAATTTCGCTGTTTTTCATACTAACATTTCCTCTAAATTATGTGGACATAAATATGCAGTAATTTTGTAGTGCTCCAGGTAGGGCGTCCAATTTTCCCGGGTTTTGAATTTCCCGGGAAACGGGAAAAATATTTTTGAAATCCCGGGAATTCCCGGGATCCCGGGATTTTTTTCAGTAATTAAATCTTTGTTTTCATTATATTTGTTATGTTTTCAAGTTAAAAATCATAGAATTAGCTTAATAATATTAAATTATGATGATCTACACTTCAATCTAAACAAGGACGACAGTTTTCAAATAGCCTATAAGAAATTAAAAATTGATAAAAAAATAAAAAATAAAAATGATAATTTTTTTTTTATTTGCGGTCATCAGTCTTTATGAAAATATTTCCTTATAATTTTTTATATGACATGAGTAAGCTGTTTTACTCATGTCATATAAAAGTTTCTTTTATATTTTTAAAAGAACAAAAAACGACAACAAATAAAATTATACCAGTCAATGTTGAATTTTTGAAAAGTTTTGAGTTCATTGTTTTATATAAAATATATTTAACAAATTAACTTAAAGTTACTACCGCCAACCGGAGGAAAATTGGGTCTGATGTCTGAATAGGTACAGGAGATTTTAGAGCAATACATTTGGAAATCGGTGTACTAATTGTTTTGTTCTGTTCCTGTTTTAACCGAAGTCATCCCAAATGCTTGATTAAAAATATTTTAACAGGATATTTTTTTCAAATTTTAAATCGTAAACATACGTTAATATATCCATCCTATTTAAAAAATAAAAGAGAATGAAATTAAAGCGCTAGGCAGTTTTGTGAACCTGGTAACTAAAATTATAAGAAAATAAATGCTGATATTTGCCGAATACAAATTTAAATTAATTTTATCGATTATTTAGTATTCAGCTGTTATTCTATGTTCATGCTTCGATTACTTAGTATTCTACTATTTCCACAACAAAATCTGAATTTCCAGAACAAAATATGATTATTTTTTTCAATTCAATTCAATTCCCGGGACAAATTATGGAAAATCCCGGGATTCGGGAATTCCCGGTTTTGGGAAAATCCCGGGATTTTTGTCCCGGGAATTCCCGGGATGGACGCACTAGTTCCAGGCTATGCCTCTAATCATTTTTTACAATTTGGGAAAACAAGCAAAAAATTTAAAAAGTGAATGCAAAAACATGAAAAAACTAAATAGGCAAAAGGTAATAATTAGAGGTGGTAGAGTAAGCCAAATCTATCTACTATCAGAAACTACACAGAAAAAAATATGGAAACTTTCATCAGGAAATGATGAATTTTAATCGGTTTCTGGTAAATATTCATCAGGTTAACATTTTTACACATTTTTTAGGTAATATTACTCAAAAAAGAGGTAATATTCAACCAACCAATTTTTCAATATTCCAAAATTCAACTTTTTTTTTTTTGCTGTGTAACTTAAACAAAAATAGATTGATGCAAATTAAAATACTAGAAATTGAACAAGAAAAATATAAAACATGAGAAGCAAAATTTTTAGTAGAACAAAACACGGGAAAAATAAATATTTTCAAAAACAAATTTGGAGAGTAGATGGGTAATACACTCTGCTATAATTCTATTTCGTGAAATTTTGGCTTGAAAATTAATTTTACAATTTAAATTTAAGAAGTGTCTTGATTGAGAAAAATATCATTTATTTTTTTCCGTGAAAATAATTATGCAAATAATTGATACTCACACATTACGTAAGTTTTCAATCTCAAAAATTCTTTGAGGGTTTCAACACTTAAGCTCCCCAAGTTATCAATCATTTCAAAATACAGCCACGTGGAAGCAGCATGACGTAATCAAGCTTCCTTTCATTATATTAGAATGCATGAATTGCGTAACATTTTCAGCTCCAATTTCAAATATTGACTTTGAGATTTTGTTTTTTTAAATGTTTAGTGATTGTAAATTGAATGAGTTTAAATTTCAATATTCAACATCAAACAAGATATCTTGAGTTTTTTTAAAAGGTCCTATAAACCAAATTTTCATTTTTGGCTTTTTGAGTGTTTTTAAATAACCCTGACTCAAGGCGGTTCTAAAAACACCCAAAAAGCAAAAAATGAAAATTTGGTTTATAGGACCTTTTCAAAAAAACTCCAGATATGTTTTAACCAATTTAATTTTTATTATTTTTGTAATAATAACTTTTGCTTTACAAAATTTCTTTAGGCACATTATTTTTTATTACGCAACATTTGATAATTTGTTTTGATTAGGTATATTTTTATAAGGTGCAAAATATAATATTTATGAATAATAGAATTTCACTGTATTGATATCACTTTTGAATTTCAAAAAAAAAAAACTTCCACGTGGTCTCTGCTTCGTGGTCACACCATAACCTTTTTCCACATAATAAAAGGGCTAACCTTTCAAACCAACCAAGCCACACAGCACACTACACCGCCACACTTCAGGTACTATCAATGACTGAGGTCCTCCGGCCAGGAACAATAGCTTTTATAGTCGGTATCATCCTCCGAAGAGGCGCATCCTTAACGGGCGCCACAAACTTAGACCAAATCTTGGAGTTCCTTTAGCTAGGACCAACCCCCTTCGCGATCGGTTTTGGGATTTCCCTTAAACGGCGCGTGCGAACCGATCAATCGGGCACACAACTAGTCGAACCGACTAATCGCGACTAATCAAGTCCTTAAATGGCGCGTGGTTTAAAAATACGTTAGTGCATTTCTGCTTTATTTCAGTGCATTTTAGTACAGCGCGCGTCGATTAATCAATCGTCCGTCGCGGATGTAAATATTACCATTACACTCTAAACCGAGACGGCACTAAATTGGTGTCAGTGCATGCCATAAAATGTCCGCGTGTGTGTGTGTGTGTGTGTGTGTACGTAACGCTCAATTAAACATGTACTGAAATGTGCAATATGGTCGCCATCGTCGTCGTGCGAACAAGCGATTTAATTTTAGAACACTCGCGCCAGGCGACGCGTGCCACATGTGCACTTTTTTAGTGTACCGTTTTGTGGGAAATTCTTGCGGTTTTTTTTTTGTTTTGAGGATTGTTTTAAGTTAAGCGAAGCGTGATCCAGGGTGGTTCTAAGGAGAAATGTCAAAATTTTATGGCAGATGACGCCATTATGGCGCATTCAATTTTTCTGTTTTCAAAACATCAGTAAGCTTTCTAAAATAATAAAGCGAAAAAAATTATAAAGTTGTATATTTTTAAAGCATCTAAATTTTAGACCAAATTTGATATTATGGCACAATAATTAGTTTAGTTTCGAAGTCAAAACAACGTTGACAACTCTTGTACGAAATACTATAGCTGATTGAACAACTGTCAATTCGTTTTTATAGCACCCCCCATTATGGCGGACATGTCAAACGGGAACCACCCCCGGTAGCTGTCAAAGCTCGCCCCTTTTGCATGCCTAAAACGGAGTGTGGCGAACGAATTGCGTGGCACGCGTCCGGCGTGTTGTCGTCGTGGGGCTATTTAAGGAACCGGCGGCGAACGCACGACAAATCGGCAGTTCGCTAGACCGGCCATCATTGGCTTTTAGCGCGTCCGCTGGCAGGACAGCGCATGATTCGATAATCGGGGCTTAGCGCAGTCAAAGGAGTGTTGTAGGGAATGGGATTAGCGTACGTGTGGTGTTTTGAGGATTTGAAGGGATTTGGGGAGTTTAGTGAATGGAAACTGTCGTGGGTGAGGTTTTATGTTTACAATCAAATGGAGGGTTTTAGGTTGTTAACTGAAGATTATGACCTTTTTTTAACAAAATTGTGTCTTTAAAATTTAAAAACTAATTTAAAAAAAAAATTCTCCTTTTTTCAAAATTGTTGCATTTTTCGATCAAATATCAAATTAACATTAAACAACTCAAAGGAAGCTACTTTGAAAGTGATTCGAAAATCTGTAATGTTTTTAGTTTTTTTTTTTGTTTTTCACGTGTGTACGATACCATTTCTTCAATGATAAGAGAAATTGCTCCATTAAACTTACTAAAAACTCAAAATTTTAAAGAAAATTGAAGTTTTACCAATTGTATTTGTCTGCATTGAAAATCGTATTTAACATGTTTGTGCGCCAAAAAAAGAATCAATACTTATATATTTTGAAAACCAGTGTTGCAAAAACACTGGTTAGGTTTAGAATGCTTTCGAAAACACATTGTTCGTTGAAGTGTCTAAACCATGGCTCATTATTTAATTGTTTATGCTTTTTTCTGTCAGAGACGAAGGACATCATATTTTAAAAAATCTCATTTTATTTGCTCATAAATAAATAAAAAAATAATAACAAAAATAATGAGGGAAGTCAAACAAAAACATATTTTACATATTCAAAAATAGTAATTTTTTTTGTGACTTTTTGTAATTATGGTCATCTATGACATTCTGTTGTTACTTGTATTTTTTTCTTTTTTTTTGTATTTGTTGTTAAAAAATGTTGTTTATACAAATTTTTGGCATTCTTGTCCTTCTTTATCATTTTGGTTGTTTTAGTAATTCTGATAATTTTGGTCTTTCTTACATTTTGATCACTTCCTGATTTTCGTTCTATCCATTCTATCCACGATTTTCATTCTTTTTGTTCTTTTCGTTCTTTTCGTTCTTTTCGTTCTTTTCGTTCTTTTCGTTCTTTTCGTTCTTTTCGTTCTTTTCGTTCTTTTCGTTCTTTTCGTTCTTTTCGTTCTTTTCGTTCTTTTCGTTCTTTTCGTTCTTTTCGTTCTTTTCGTTCTTTTCGTTCTTTTCGTTCTTTTCGTTCTTTTCGTTCTTTTCGTTCTTTTCGTTCTTTTCGTTCTTTTCGTTCTTATTGTTCTTTTCGTCATTTTTGTCATTTTTGTCATTTTTGTCATTTTTGTCATTTTTGTCATTTTTGTCATTTTTGTCATTTTTGTCATTTTTGTCATTTTTGTCATTTTTGTCATTTTTGTCATTTTTGTCATTTTTGTCATTTTTGTCATTTTTGTCATTTTTGTCAGTTTTGTCATTTTGTCATTTTGTCATTTTGGTCATTTTGGTCATTTTTGTCATTTTGGTCATTTTGGTCATTTTTGTCATTTTTGTCATTTTTGTCATTTTTGTCATTTTTGTCATTTTGTCATTTTTGTCATTTTGTCATTTTGTCATTTTGTCATTTTTGTCATTTTTGTCATTTTTGTCATTTTTGTCATTTTTGTCATTTTTGTCATTTTTGTCATTTTTGTCATTTTTGTCATTTTTGTCATTTTTGTCATTTTTGTCATTTTTGTCATTTTTGTCATTTTTGTCATTTTTGTCATTTTTGTCATTTTTGTCATTTTTGTCATTTTTGTCATTTTTGTCATTTTTGTCATTTTTGTCATTTTTGTCATTTTTGTCATTTTTGTCATTTTTGTCATTTTTGTCATTTTTGTTATTTTTGTCATTTTTGCATTTTTGTCATTTTTGTCATTTTTGTCATTTTTGGTCATTTTGGTCATTTTGGTCATTTTGGTCATTTTGGTCATTTTGGTCATTTTGGTCATTTTGATCTTTTTTGTCATTTTGATCTTTTTGGCCATTTGGTCATTTTGGTTATTTTGGTCATTTTGATAATTTTGGACATTTTGGTCATTTTGGTCATTTTAATCATTTTGGTCATTTTGGTCATTTTGGTCATTTTGGTCATTTTGGTCATTTTGGTCATTTTGGTCATTTTGGTCATTTTGGTCATTTTGGTCATTGTGGTCTTTTTGGTCTTTTTGGTCATTTTGGTCATTTTGGTCATTTTGGTCATTTTGGTCATTTTGGTCGTTTTGGTCATTTTGGTCATTTTGATCATTTTGGTCATTTTCATTTTGGTCATTTCGGTCATTTTAGTCATTTCGGTCATTTTGGAGAATTTGGTCTTCAAGTCATTTAGGTCATTTTGGACATTTGGGTCCTTCAGGTCATTTAGGTCTTTAGCTCATTTTGGTCATTTTGGTGTTTTAGGTCATTTTTCTGGTTCACCCAAATAACCAAAATAATCAAATATGTAGTTCGATTCAATCTACCACCACCAAAAATGCGCAATTTACCAGCTATTCCACCACCAATGTAATTGTCGATCCAACCATCACCTCAATGGCCAATGCCAATTTTATTTCAGCAGCGGTTCCACTCTTGGCTCGAACTAACTGCGCTACACCAACCAAAAACCATTCCGTCCTAATCCGAATACCAAATCGGGCGTATTAAAGCGCAGAACGAAAAAAAAAAGAAAGGAAAAGAACGGAGCATTGCTAAACCGACTAAACCAAAACCTCAACGCGTAGATCGTAAAAATACGCACTATCGTGGTCTCCCCTGGGGAGGGGGGCGGGGAGGCCGAACTCAATATATTTAGTGGAAGCGATTAGTTATGGCAGCTTGGGAAATCGAAAGGGTGTGGGAAAGCGATTTGTGGGTGGAATTTTATTTAGTAAGTTGATGCTTAAAAAGAAGTTCAGTAAAATCATTTTCAGTTAAAAATTCTAAACATTTTCAATTTTAAAATTCAACAACAAGACAGATTTTTTACTTTCCAATTGTGTCGCATCCTGGGGGGTTCAAAAACATCAAAAAGCATTATTATCTTTGGAGTGGTTCTCATGTTCCGTTTGGGCTGGCAGCAAAGTCTCTTCCATTGAAATTTAGAAGCTGTCCCCCCGAAGATCATCCGGCTTAATTGTCTATTTGTGGAGGAAAATAAGCACATCTCTGGAGGCCAAACTCCACAGCTTTGATGTTTGTGCTTTTTCCCACACAATTGAATCAACAGTGATAATTAGAATTTTATGTTCTTTTCTGAAAAATGAAACAATTTAATTAGAATTCCATTGGAAAAAGTAGCCTCGAGCGTAATAACTCATCAACATCAAACAATTCACCCCCGCGAAACATAATTACACGATGGGAAAATTAAAAGAAAACAAGAATCATGATAACAGGAGGAGAAAAAAAATTGGAAAAACCTCAACCCTCAAACATCAACAATCTTGCTTACATCATCAATCATCGTCCCTTTCGACCCGCGTCGACAGTCCGCGAACACGTGGAAAAGCACGCGGAAATGGGGTCGTGCAATCCCTTCGCAATTGACGTGGTGAGCTTTTCTTTTTTAAGAGGTGGGAGCAACCATAAATTACGATTTATATAGATTTTCACGATTTTTTTAGAAAAAAATAAAGGTGGAATTCCATTTCGGGATTTGAGGCGTTTCTTATAATCTAATACCACCTCAAGGAAAGTAACAAATCAAACTAAAAAATGCTACGTAATTTATGTACACTTTCGTTTTACCTGTTCACTTCCTTTACCTCCTTTTGTGGAAGGCATTGTGAGTGGTGCTATCTTGCTAATTAAATTTACACCCAAACAAATCAGGGCTCTCTTTCCCACCAACCACCACCTTGGTCGCCGTGGTGGGAAAAGTGTCACGCAAAGACGGTACCAGTTACCGTCTTGGCGTGTTTTCCCCATTCAGTTTCTTTCGCTTGACTTGAAGTTTTTCTATCCTTCATTCAGTGTGCTGAATTTGATGGTTAAAAGGATTTTTGTCATTTCGGTAATTTTGGTCATTTTGGTCATTTTGGTCATTTTGGTCATTTTGGTCATTTTGGTCATTTTGGACATTTTGGTCATTTTGGTCATTTTGATCTTATTGGTCATTTTGGTCATTTTGGTCATTTTGGTCATTTTGGTCATTTTGGTCATTTTGGCCATTTTGGTCATTTTGGTCTTTTTGGTCATTTTGGTCATTTTGGTCATTTTGGTCATTTTGGTCATTTTGGTCATTTTGGTCATTTTGGTTATTTTTGTCATTTTGGTCATTTTGGTCATTTTGGTCATTTTGATCATTCTGGTCATTTTGGTCATTTTGGTCATTTTGGTCATTTTGGTCATTTCGGTCATTTTGGTCATTTTGGTCATTTTGGTCATTTTGGTCATTTTGGTCATTTTGGTCACTTTGATCAATTTGGTCATTTTGGTCATTTTGGTCATTTTGATCATTTTGGACATTTTGGTCATTTTGGTCATTGAGGTCATTTAGGTCATTGGATCGTTTTGAATATTTTTTGTCATTTCAGACATTTCGGTATTTTTTTTTCATTTTGGATTTTTTTTACATTTTTTATATTGGAAATTTTTAGTCATCATTATCATTTTGTTATTTTGCTTATTGTGGTCATTGAATTGATTTAAAAAACTGAAACAAAATCAGCGTCCCTAGGCTTTCTCTCCCTAATTTCAGTATCAATTTTCACATCAATAGTAAAATTACGCGGAAATTCGTCCTCGTCAGCGCAATTTGCCCAAACAAACAAAACACCCACCGCCGGCTGCCGGCAACAGTCGCGAAAATTAAGTGCACAAGCTGTCCTAAAATAAGCACACCTCCAGCAAGCCATCCATGTGATGTTTGTTTGTTTATTTCAAAATAACGCCCCGAATAAAAGCAAATGTTTATCTCATCACCGCACGACGACGAATGTGTGCTCGTCATAAAAGTCACCGTGTGATTGTGTGTTCGTGAGTAATTTAGTGAGAACAACACTCTTGTTTATGCTTGAATTATTGCAATTGGTGTTTGAAATGATTTTTATTCACAAGTTTTTTCATCATTCGATGAAGGTTTGTTTTTACGACAGCTAAAGGTATAAATAGAAATTCATTGCAGGTCATTGCTAGCATTCCAGAATATCGATCCATGAGCCTTTATAATAATAGGCTTTAGCTGCACGCAAATATGGGGAATGTCGAAAGCTCACACCACTTTTTATCAGTTTGACTAGACCAGAAGAGTTTATAGTTTCTAAATTATGGAATTATAAATTGAAAATTTACTGTGAGTGATTGAGTGAGTAAGTGAGCCATTCAGTTAGTGAATCAGTAAGTGAGTTAGTGAGTGAGTTTGTGAGTGAGCGAGCGAGTGAGTGAGTGAGTGAGTGAGTAATGTTGTGAGTGAATCAGTAAGTGAGTTAGTGAGTGAGTTAGTGAGTTTGTGAGTGAGTGAGTGAGTAATTAAGTGAGTGAATCAGTAAGTGAGTTTGTGAGCGAGTTTGTGAGTGAGTGAGTGAATGAGTAAGTGAGTGAGCGAATTAGCCAATGATTGAGTAAGTTAGTGTGAGAGTAAGTTGGTGAGTAGGTAATTGAATGAGTAAGTTAGAAAGTGAGTAGGTGAGAAGGTGTTTGATTGAGATAATAAGTTTGTGAGCGAGTAAAAGAGTTAGTGAGTGAGTTAGGTAGTGAGTAAGTGAGTGAATGAGTGAGTAGGTGAATGAGTTAGCGATTGAGTTAATGAGTATTTGAGTGAATGTGACTATGAACTCTTTTAAAGATATTATTTCTAATCAATTTTAACATACCTTTGCCATAAACGGTCTTCTAAATTACATTCCCAAACCCAAAAAAATGAACTTGTTAAGCACCTCACCCTCATTCCTTCACGTAACTGCATAAAGAATGCCACTTTATCGCCGAGACAGCAGTTACTGGCGTGCTTATTGCTTCGTATTTTCTAACCCCAAAAATTTAATAACACGTGTAAAGGTTGACTCTATCGCACCCCTTTTACCAGCCACGTGCTGCTCGCTCCTCGAAAAAAAAAAAAACGGTTCCATAATTGATAGGAATCGTTAACCTGTCCCCTGGCTGGCTTTGGCCTCACCAACGAGTTCCCAGGGATTATCCCCGGAAAAAGGAGGACCGCTGGAAGATCGTTATAATTCCGTTTATTGGCGCATAAAAGTTGTCCTCATTCGCCGGTTGAGCGGGTTGAGATCGAAGTCAGCAGGTGTCAAGGCGATGTTGCTATAAAGAGGTGCCATAAAGCGATGATTTTTGAATAAATTATGATTTAAGCGCCGGTGTGGGCGACTTTATCAAAGTGAAATTTTGTAAAAAGGCTCGTTACCTTAAATGATCTTTAAAATTGAGAAGTGTGCTTTTGGAATCACTGCAAAAAAGAACAGATACAAGGTAAAACGTTAATATCAACGGCGTAAATAACGAAGGTTGAAAACACAGGAAAAGAAAGTGCGGCAAAAAATCCGATCCGAAAGGTCCGCATAAACCTTTAGGGGAGATGGGGGTAAGACGGCCACCCTAAGGGAGAAGTCTAATAAAATTTACACAACAGATTATTTTGATCTCAAATTACGTACATATTGTTCTACTACTAGTCCATTATAGAAATGACATAAATTAGTTGGTCTGAAACCAATTTTCAATACTTTTCAGCAATTTTAAAAAAATAATTGAAATCGTACATTTATGAAATACGCGGGGTAAGACGGCCACCCATGTGGGGTAAGACGGCCAATGCTATAAATTAACTTAATAACATTGCTAAATCCACCCAAACACCTAGATGGCTGGTTCAACAGACTTCTCTGAACATCATAACTATTTTGGTTGAAAAAAAATCAGGTTTCAAATGTGAAGAAAAATGCTGTTTAAAAAATGTCATATTTTGGTTCAGTGAATTTCATATTATTGCGACCACATGTTATGAAAAACTATGAATTTTTACTACAAAACAAACACAATTTGATACAAAAAAAATTAGTTTGTGTATTTCGATTATAATAAGTAAATCAAAATTATGTAAACAATATTAAATTAGCGATTTTTATGAAAAGTTTGTTAGAATTTCATACTATTCAATGAGTTTTGCTATATCACAGTAAAGAATGTTGTCGAAACGGTAGTTAACAGCATTTTGATTAAAAATGGATAGTTTTATTGAAAATGTTTTTTCTTTATCTACAAATATGTCTTAATAGTCAAAAACCGTCAAAAATAAAACCTATATCAAATAAAATCTGCAAATTACGGGTGGCCGTCTTACCCCCGAAGGAGGTGGCCGTCTTGCCCCCAAATAAATTATTTTTTTAAACATTTTTTGTAAACAGTTCATCGCATTTTTTGAACTTTTTCGAGGGACATAATCTAGGGAACACTTCAATTTAACATAAAAAATATTTGAAGACAGAAAAACATATTGATATTTAACAAAAATGCCTAAGTTGTAATTCATGAAAATTACATCCAGTTTCAAGTTAAAAAAATATTTGTTTATTTTGAGCTATTTTTATACTATTTCAAACAATATTTCTGGAAAAGGTTACTCCATATGCATTATTTAGCATAAGGAACAGTATTGCTGAACATTTTAGTAATATTCATTAGTATACTTATTAAAACAGTGGGGTGGCCGTCTTACCCCCAGCTCCCCTATGTTTGGATCGAGAAAAAATGTGAGACAACAAGCGCAGCAAAAAAAAGCAGAAGGTTAATGGAAAACATCATTCTTTTGGATTGTGAGTTAACTTAGGGTGGATCAAGCGATTTTCCACACAAAAAAAGTCCACTTATAATATCAACAAGCACGAAGATCCACAATCTATCACTTTACCCTAGTTCAAGCTGGCCATTCGCGGTACAAATGAACACGGCCATTATGGTGCCATTTAGAATTACAACGGGGTGTGGAACAGGAGGACGATGATGGCGATGACTGTGTATGTCGGAAATAGTGAACGTCTGGTTTCCCGGTTAGGTGGAGCAAAATGAGAGAATGAACAAATAGTACCAAAGGATATCATCGTTTATTTAATTTGGTTAAGAATTTTGCTTGTTTTTAATTGCATTAACGATGATTTAGAAATAGAACTAAATTTGCAAATATTTTATTTTTTATCTTTTGTTGGAAAATTTCTGAGATTTTTGCAAACATTGAATGTTTGCATAAGACCTCGTCTAAATCTTGAAAATTCAAGAAAAGGTCAGACATACTTTATAAATTGAGTTTTGCAAAAGTAGCACACATATTTTTAAATTCGGATTTTCAGAGGTTTTCAGATGGCCGAGTGGTTTTACTCGAAAGTTTTATAAGCAAGCACGATGAACCACTCTAATTCTCTATACAAACTATTAAGAAAACATATCGGCCCTTTCTCAATATTAAATAAAAAAAATTTCATGCTTTCTCTTGAGATGAGATTTTTTTTTTTTGTAGGTCAATGTAAGTATTACTTTAAATAAAAATTGATTTATAAGAAAAAAAATTCAAACTGTAAAGAGGAGATAATCATTACTGACAAGATCTTCAAAGTAATACACAAATATTCAAAGATTGAGAAACGATTCCGGATGTAATTACAGTCGACTCTCTGGCTGTCGATCTTCTCGATATCAATAATGCTCCATGTACCGATGAATTCTTCAGTCCCTTCAAACTCATACTTCGATTGTCTTTATTCCTCGATATTTTCTCTTGCTTGAAGGATCTCTTCCTCGACAGTCCCTTGGATTCTATTTGCTTTAAATATGTATTCCGGTTGTCAATAATTTTACTTTCTCATGGCTTGCATAGACATTTTTCTTTGAGAAACGAAGCTTTGAAGGGTGTTTGACATTTATTTGTTTTTGTTTGCTGGACGTTGCCATGATTCTCTCCTATAGCTGGTCAGCAAGAAAAAACAAATTTCAATCGAGTCTTCATTTTGCATCGTTCTGTAAACTGATGCTTCTCTTCCTCGACGGTCCCTTGGATATTGACAACCAGAGAGTCGACTGTATCATTATATTCAAACTGTTCTGATTTTATCCAAAATAAATTTATCTATCTTCTGAGATTTCGGTCATTCGATTTTTTTTTTCTCATTTTTAATCCGGCTGAATTTTTTTTGGTATTTATGGTATGCCCAAAGAAGCCATTTTGCATCATAAGTTTGTTCATATAATTTGGCAGCTGTCCATACAAAAATGATATATGAAAATTAAAAAAATCTGTATCATTCGAAGGATTTTTTTTATCGATTTCGTGTCTTCGGCAAAGCTGTACGTATGGATAAGGACTACACTGAAAACAAATGATACACGATATTTTTTTTATTGTGATTTTTAATTTCACTTTTTGTCACTACAACTTGATTTGCAAAAATCATATCCTGACTTTTCAGAACATTTCGAAAGGGTGTAATATTGAATGTTTTGCCCTTTTAAAATGTTAGTCTTGATTAAAAATTAAAAAAAATGTTTTCGAAAAGATCGGAAATTTCACAAATGTTTACATTGAAAATCAGACCATCAGTTGCTGAGATATCGACATCCGAAAATGGTAAATTGTTTGGGTGAGACTTAAAAAACATAAATTTTCCTGTTTTTAAATCATTGCATGGCAATATCTCAGCAATAAAGGGTCTTATGAACAAAGTTCAAAAAAGCAAAATTATGAGAATTTTCTCAGCTCTTCAAAAATATTTTTTCAAGAGTGGGCAAACATGTGCAATGAAAAACTGCGACTATTTTCAAAAAAGTTACCTAAAAATGGCTATAACTTGCAAACGGTTTTAGTTTTAAAAGTTCTCCCATTTTCCGTTACTCGACTGTAAAATTTTTTGGAACATGTCATTTTATGGGAAATTTAATGTACTTTTCAAATTTACATTGACCCAGAAGGGTCATTTTTTCATTTAGAACAAAATTTTTCATTTTAAAATTACGTGTTTTTTCTAACTTTGCAGGGTTATTTTTAAGAGTGTAACAATGTTCTACAAAGTTGTAGAGCAGACAATTACAAAAATTTTGATATATAGACATAAGGGGTTTTCTTACAAACATCACGAGTTATCGCAATTTTACAAAAAAAAAGTTTTGAAAAAGTTACTTTTTGCGTTTTTCTTTGTTTCGTCGTCCGTGTCTGTCACGGGTGACCATGAACGACCATGACCGATGAAGACCAACTTTTTCAAAACATTTTTTCGTAAAATCGCGATAACTCGTGATGTTTATAAGCAAACTCCTTATGTCTATATATTAAAATTTTTGTAGTTATCTGCTATACAACTTTGTAGAGCATTGTTACACTCTAAAAAATAACCCTGCAAAGCTAGAAAAAACACGAAATTTTAAAATGAAAAATTTTGTTCTGAATGAAAAAATGACCCTTCTGAGTCAATGTAGATTCGAAAAGTACATTAAATTTCCCATAAAATGACATGTTCCAAAAAATTTTACAGTCGAGTAACGGAAAATGGGAGAACTTTTAAAACTTTTTTAGTGTTTTTTTCAATGAAAAATACGTTTTTTCGGAATTCTGAGCACGCCATCAAATCGGGCGTCTAATTTTACATATAAGTCCCTTTGACACCAAATTTCTATCTCATCACCGTTTCAGGATGCAAATTATTGAAAAACACACCTTTTTTCGCATGTTCAAAAATGGAAGGGGTCGTACCGTCCCTTCGTCATGAGATATCAAAAAACGGACCTCGGATTCATGATCAGGGACAAAAGTTACCTCTTAGGACAAAGTTTCACGCAAATCGAAGAGGGGTCGGGGCAACTGCTGTGTGAGTTGGCGGAGAATTTACCCTAGTTCAAGCCATATCATTTTTGTATGGACAGCTACAAAATTTGTATGGAAAATTATATGGACAAAATAATGACGCAAAATTGCTTCTTTGGGCATACCGCAAGCAATTTGGGCAGTAGAGGGTTAATGTATATGATCGTACTCATATTTGACCATTTTTCATACTATTTTTTTTCATTGAAAGATGGCATTACAATTTCAAAACAATTTCTTTAGCAAAAATCAATCAGTAATTTAAAATACCATGCGTCTCCACCTAGAGCAACCAAAAATCTCTACTAATTTCCTATCTGACCACTGAGCAACCAAAATCCCAAAATTCCACCAGTACTAAGCACTCCCGGCATCGTTAACGGGTCCCCCGTACTCATTATTCAGAGACCATCCGAATCAAGTTTTGCGGGCGAACCACATGCGCACGCCCCATCAACAATTCTGATGGATGTACTCAACCCCTCGCTCCCATCCCCCCCTCAGGACAAATCCACGTTCAACAAGTTTCGTTCCCAGCATCCCACCTGGCCACGAAAGAGAGAGCTACGCCCCTCGTGAGTCGTGAAAAGTTTATTCCACACGTGGTGCGGTTCCCGCGCGTGATAAATTCACCACCAGAGGGGAAGAGCTCTTGCCTACCTGTTGCCTAAATTTAGGCGAACAAAGACTTCCGAACCAATTTCCATGAGCCGCGGGATGGTGCGGTCGTCAGACTCATCATCATCAGGGGGTGCCTCGCTCTGTATGGTGATTTATTGGGCCAAAGTTTTACCTCTTTTCCGGTAATCACTCAACTTGTCCGAAAGCCCCCGGGGAGGAGTGGAGGTTGATGGGCTCGATCTCCCCGTTTTGGCACATCAACTTCTTGGAAAGAGCTTAGACGTTTCCTCTTCACCTTTTGCGTTTCGGGGGATCCGACAGGTGAGTAATGTGTTACCCTTCGTCTCAGTTGGCAGGTGGAGGAAGGTGGTCAAGAAGTGGGTGTCCAATTTGAATGGTAAAGTTTGGGAAATGTTAGAAGCTACGAAATGAAAAATAGGTCTGAAATATGATCGATGAATCAATTTAGTTTTTGATTTTGGCAATCCCTGCCAGCTCATACAGCTTTTGTTCTGATTCCATCTCGATTTTTTTTAAATATTTTCCAAAAGTTCAAAATACATTTTTCGATAGCTTATAACCTGGGTGATGAATAGAGAGAATGCATAACGTGATTTTTGAATGATCCCACTTTGTTTACATTTACAAACAAGGAGGCTGTTCAAGCAAAAGCATGACTTTTTTCTTTCTGGTAAATGAGTTGTTTTATAATCAGTAGTATATGTTTTTCTTTGTCTAGTTTTTTGCATTTTTTGCTGGAAAATATTCGCGTTTCGATCGGTTAGAAGAGATTTTTTTCTTTTTTAGGGTGACAAAGAACTGCGGCGAGACTGCCATTCTGCGATGACGCAGATAAATTCACTGGCTGATTTTGGAATCCTGCACCTCTTCCTGAACCAGCGAAAAATATCGCTTTTTCTAGCGAAGCTGATCCAACATAAAGAGAAGATTTTCACTGAACCAGTAGGTTTCCAAACGGAATCAAACAATAAAGACAGCTTCTGGATGGATACGACCGCATCGACTCCATAAACAGCTTCCTTTCATAATTATAAAATTGACGATCTCGCCTTCAACTTTCTTAAGATGTTTTGACTTCAACTTCAGGTTCTCAAAAACCACACATTTTTCATTGTTGCAAAAAACACAATTTTTAATTAACGATATCAATACTCTGTACTTTTGGCGAACAGTAAATTGGTTCCACTTTGACAGTTCAAAAATGAGGCCGTTTTGCGAACCAGCACCCAGCTTGTAACGTAATACTCTTTTTCTATTTTAATAATCGTTTTTTTTTCGAGGCATTAATGTGATTTAAGACCAAAGAAAATTAAAAAAACTAAAATTATTTATTTTGCTAAAACCATGGTATTCTAAATCACAAAAAATGATCAAAACACGATTAAGAGTTGATTTTTTTTTAATAAGCTCAAAGTTACATTGTTATAAAAACGTAAAAAGGTTACAGTTATGATTTAAGCTAAAAAAATACAGGAATGAATTCAAAAAAAAATTATATACAGCCCATACTCCATTATCCGAAGGCCTTGGAAAAAAATCACTTCGGATAATCAAAACTTTGGATAACCGAATCACAATTTTTTTTCGCTGTTACAATTTGATTGTTGATCTTTAGTATGACCTCTAAACTACTCTAAAGTGATTTAGAATTTTTAAATTAAAGATGGCGGCCAAATATTGAAATAATGACATATTGAAAAATGGTTTTTTTTTAATTTGATTGGCAATCAACCCCTTGAATTTGACTAAAATGGGGTTGCAAAACTCGAATTTAATGTTAAAAAATAAAAAAACGCGAAAAAACATTTTTTTTGTTCATGATTCAGTTATTCGAAGTTCCATACAAACCTTCGGATAATCGAAACTTTGGATAATCGAGGCTTTGGATAATCAAGTCTGGGCAGTATCAAGAATATACAGCAGAGAGCAAAGTAATAAAATTTGAACAACATTTTGAAGACTTATCAGTTTTTACAAAGAAAAGAAATATTTGCACTAATCCTATCTTGAGACATATGACACAATTTAAATGATAATGGCATCATTCTATAATAGAAAATATGATAAACAAGCAAAAATTTTAAAAATCAGCTACTAAAACTAAAAATGAAAAATGTAAAATAAGACAAATACTCGCAGAAAAATTATAAACTAAACTTATTAAATGCAAATAAAAAGACTAAAAATGAGACAAGAAAAATAAAGAGTGAGAAGTAGAGTTATTCCTAGAAAGAAAAAAAAACGTTGCTGACCTCCTGAATAAGGGAAAATTAAATTAAGGCATAAGAGGGACATACAAATTTCAGCATTTTCCAATCCCAATAAAAATAACGTCATGATTCGAAATCCGGACACTTCGTACCATATTATTTTTGTTATAGCTGGCAAAAAATCATGTAATTAGTTGGAAATGTAGAAATATCATCAGGATTTAGTATAAACAGTCAGTTTTAAGAGAATGCATGTAAAATATGTCTTTTCTAACAATTTTTCATCACAATTTGAAAATTAAAATGACTTGTTGTGCTTCGAATCCCGGACACTGTCAAAAGCTGATTCGAAATCCGGACACTCGATTTTGCTTATGAATCGCACAAATTTTGACTGAAATGTTAGTGAATGGCATTCTTTAGGTCTCAAATAAGCTGTTAACATCAAAACAATCGATAGTTTATATAAAAATTTGCTAGAATTTAAGGAAATCAAAAACATAAATTTCTGCTTTGCCTTCCCGGTGCTTCGGACGCCTATGAATTATTTCCGTTGAAATGTTTCGCATTTTTGGTAAACTTATAATTTTATTTTGTTTAACTGTTTTGGCATTAACTATAGCGTTTAAACAAACTTCAAATGAAAGTTGATGTTAGAATTCATCAAATAACACAGTTTTGACATTCATAATGCGAACTTATATCCAAATAATTGATAAAACAAGTTGAAGTGTCCGGGTTTCGAAGCGTCCGGGAATTCGAATCATGACGTGTAGAATATTTTGAAATGAGCCCTTTGAAAAAAAAAACATATTTTTTACGCATGATATTTTGTAAGATTAAATAAAACGTTTGATTTCAATAAACAAAATTAAAGCAGATGAAGATAAACATAACCTTAAAGTATCAAGTGAAAGTATTTTTGAATTTGGAATGTTGAAAAAATAACTGTTGAGTAAAACCTATTTTTTGAAAAAAAAATCCCCTCAATTTATATGGAATATGCGAAATTAAACAGAAAGAGACTTATATTTACAAATTTTTAGGTGTAATATCAAACATTTATTGTGACACTAAGTCTGTCCACATTCCTCGATGAGCAATCATGATTTTTTCTTACAGTAAATTTCGGTCAGCTAAATATTTTATAAAAAAAAATAAAAAAAAGAAATATGGAAAAAGAATAAAATAATAATAAGAACACTTATTGGGTGTTTAATCAATTATTCAAACAATAATCCAATTTCTAATACAAACCCAATTAAAAAAGTGTACTCAAAATCATCAAATAAAATTTAATTCGATATTCTTAGAATTTTTGTAAACTATGAAAGCAAATGAAAATTATATTTATGCTGTCTGATTTCTTGACTTATCTTGAGTAATTTTTTTTTTTTCAAATTTTTTTGCAGCAATCTTTATTTTCAGTATCGTTTATTAACCTTTTTTTAAAGATGTTTCAAACAAAATTTAATTACAAAAAAGTTGTTCTGGAAAAAATGGTTTTTTCTTCCTCATTTTTTTTTTATCATAAACTTAAATTTGAAGAAAAAACTGTTAGTAATTTAAATTTAGTGGCTTTCTACATAGTCATAGCAAACAAGTTTTTTAATACATTTATATAGAATTGATAAGAATTGGCAAACAAAACGACTTTAATGAATTTGGAACAAAAACATTTCGTTTAAATATTTAAAAAAAAAACAAAATCTAAATAATACGTTGAATTAACAACATTTAAGAGCGAGTTTTTCACCAATGTGTAACTGGTCGTATCGAGTTGCTCCGATTTGGATGAAACTTTCAGCGTTTGTTTGTCTATACATGAGATGAACTCATGCCAAATATGAGCCCTCTACGACAAAGGGAAGTGGGGTAAAACGGGCTTTGAAGTTTGAGGTCGAAAAAACATAAAACATCTTAAAATTGCTCGCATTTCCGTAAAACTTCATCAATTCCAACTCTCTTAGATGTATTCGAAAGGTCTTTTGGAGCACTTTAAAATGTGCTATAGACATCCAGGATTGGTTTGACTTTTTCTCTTAGCTTTTGCAAATTACTGTCAAAAATGGATTTTTTTAAAACCTTAATATCTTTTTGCAACAGCCTCCAACACCCGTACTCCCATAGGTCAAAAGATAGGTAATATCATGCACTATAAGCCTACGGTATTAACTTTTTGGCCAATCGCAGTTTTTCTCATAGTTTTTCATTTTTTCTAGAACAAACATTTTACAACGTTAGTTATTGCCCTGTAGGCCAAGAAGACGGCACTTTTTGGTCTCAATTCTGTCATATTCGGAATCCTCGGACAATTTCACGTAAGTCAGAAGTATTGGAGTTGTAAATTTGATTGAAAAAATTGCCATCTAGAATGAATTAAAATATTTTTTTAAAATTTGTTGGATTAGGGGTAAAACAGGTTTTCGCCTACTTGATACAGCATTTGACGTATTGATCACAGGGTAAATAAGATCTATTTCTTTTTTCAAAAATGTTTTATTTAATTATTTTTTAAATCAAAATTACAACTCCAATACTTCTGACTTACGTGAAATTGTCCGAGGATTCCGAATATGACAGAATTGAGACCAAAAAGTGCCGTCTTCTTGGCCTACAGGGCAATAACTAACGTTGTAAAATGTTTGTTCTAGAAAAAATGAAAAACTATGAGAAAAACTGCGATTGGCCAAAAAGTTAATACCGTAGGCTTATAGTGCATAATATTACCTATCTTTTGACCTATGGGAGTACGGGTGTTGGAGGCTGTTGCAAAAAGATATTAAGGTTTTAAAAAAATCCATTTTTGACAGTAATTTGCAAAAGCTAAGAGAAAAAGTCAAACCAATCCTGGATGTCTATGGCTCATTTTGAAGTGCTCCAAAGGACCATTCGAATGCATCTAAGAGAGTTGGAATTGATTAAGTTTTACGGAAATGCGAGCAATTTTAAGATTTTTTATGTTTTTTCGACCTCAAACATCAAAGCCCGTTTTACCCCACTTCCCTTTGTCGTAGAGGGCTCATATTTGGCATGAGTTCATCTCATGTATAGACAAACAAACGCTGAAAGTTTCATCCAAATCGGAGCACCTCGATACGACCTCTAGAACAAACCGAGCAATATTTACAAATACTGCCTCTTAATCGCTAAAGCCTAAAAAGCAAATAAATGTTCCATATTAGATTTATGTAATAAAAGGATAATTTTTTCTCAAGATTTTTGTAAAAAAATAAACACTCCTCTTCTTTATTTTAAATTTTATAAACAGCTCAAAGGGCCAATCATAGAACTATTTTTAAAAAAGCGTCGTGGGCCGAAAGTTGGGCAAGCCTGTGATTTAGAATTTTTAATCAAAGATGGCGGCTAAAATGGTGGTGATATAAATGTTGAAACATGCAAATTTTATGAACAATGCAATCAACTATTCAAATATCACTAAAATGAGGTTGCAGAGCTCGAATTTGATAATGAACAAATAAATATACCATTTTTTGTATCTCAAATTTAGCGTGAGAATTCCTTGGCCATAATAATTTCACCCGTATTTTTTGGCGATTAGGGTGGTCCTATTCGAAACAGTTTTTATAGCATCAATCAAAAAGTCATATCTTCAAAAAGTTGGTTCAGCCTCTTAAAAGATTTTTTGAATGTGGTTAAGGTGGCGTTAAAAAACCTTTTTTGGACCACCCAATTTTGGATTAGATTATTCTTTACGCAAACAAAAAAAAACGGGTCTAGCTATTTTGGCTAAGGAACTCCTATGCCAAATTTGAGCAAAATTGGAGAACTTTTGATCTGGAATACGTATAATTTTGCCATCAGGGTGGTGTTAGATAAGTCAAGGCAGCTCAAAAATTTATTTTTTTCTAGAACGACAAAAATATTTTTCAAATTGTATTTATTTGTTTTTTACCCCAATTTAATATCTTTGAACGAGGTCATTAGTTGGACTTTAAGAAAAACAATGAAGGGCAAAAGTTTAGGCCTAACATTTAGAAAGGTCGTATGAATCACAAAAAGGTAATTTTGACCAGTCTTAACCAAAAACTCCAAAGTTTGAAAATATTTTTATCGGGTTTTCTGGAAATTTGTGCATAACACACTCAAAATTTAGTTGTTTATTATGAAAATTCTTGAAAATTTTAAGGGAAGCAAATTGTATGGTTATTGCATTGTTTTGCTATCATTACAGTTTTTTTCTCAAATGATTGATACTTTTCATTCCATTCCATTCTCAATAATTTTATTCAACTTTTTCATTCACGATGAACAAGACTCCACTCTCAAATGCGTTCCAGGAAAGTGGAAACCACTTGGATCTCGTGCATTCGTGCTCAAACCAACGCGTAACGGTTGTATTCACGTCCAGCCACCGACCAGCAGCAGCATCCAAGCGCACGCGAGTTGTGGCGGGGTTCAAAGGCTTCTTTATCCTTTTGTGTGTGTGTGTGTGCGCGCGAGTTGGAAAATCTGGTGGAAAGCGCTCTCACTGTCGGGATGAAAGCTGGACGTTGTTTTTCAATCATTTTCCAGCAGCACCCTTCGTAATGTTGGTGTTGTTTGCATGGAGAAGCGAAAGTGTTTCGCATTCTGTGCTCGTTTGGAGCACTTTTATGAACAAAGTTCTTTTTTTTTGTTTTCAAGTATCTAGTGGAAAACGAAAACGATGCTGGTTCATTGTTTCTCAAGCTGTTGTATTGTTTCTTATTTACTTCAGTTAAGCTTTCAGAGCTTTGCTTATGTTGGGAGATATACTTGTTGATTTTGTTGGAGAGCTTTTAAAAATACAAACAATTGCTTTTGGAATATAACCAAACGTAAAAACTTGAAAAAAGTCATGAAAATCCAAAAATTAAAAAGAGTAAAAAAATCAATTTGGTCTTAAACTCAACAGTTTGTTCAATCCTCGAAATAATGCACACCACCCCGAACACGTGTCCCGTCTATCGAACGTGGGGGGAAATTGCCAGGACACAATCTAGCCAGCCTTGCCGCGCCGCGTCGATTCCACTCTCTGCGGGTGATGCAATTCTGGCTGGCGACCGACAGACAGGTTAACGCGCCGCGTCACCTCGCCTACTGTGTGTGGGTGGCAAGGTGTTTGGGAAGGAAAGTATTGCGTGTGTAAAGTAAAGTTTGAGGGTGGAGGAGGTTGAGGTCTGGTCAGGTGTTTCACCGGTCGTCGTCGTCTTTGTCGCCATTGAGCAGCGGGGTTTTGCTCGCTGGTTAATGGAAAATCGATGTCGCCAATTTAACTTGCCCTTGTTTTTTTTTAAGGAACGCCTTAAGGTTTCTTATGGACAGCTAGTAACAGGGTGGTTAGTTTGAAATTAACCTTTTATTTTGGCATCGAAACATTTTAATAAATTGTTTTATCAGGACTTGAATTAATTTTGAACTGTCTTTCGAGCATTTCAATGCGAAAGGGAAAAACACACATTATGTGTGCCAACTTGTCTTTCAAAATGATACAATTTGAAGATAATGATTGAAAATCATTTCCACTAGAGATTGATGTAAGAAGGGGATTTTCAACTGCTCATAACTAATTTCAAGAATATTCAGGTTGTTTTTTTGTGTATGGAGCGTGGGCAATTGCCAAACTTCCCCCTTGAAGTGTCCACGTGGTTTGAGGATGACCTCTGTAATATTTAAAACTATATTTTTCATTTTTTTTATTTTTAAGGGTTAGTGAACCCCATGATCGGCTTAGCATATTAATAAATTATGTTAATTAGCTTAGTTAGCTTCAAAATAAACTGTAAACTGAAAATTACCGAATTCGATAAAAACTTACCGAAATTCCGTCATAAAGTTCATTTTTGTTCAGATCTTACCAAAAGTAAATAAGCTGGAACAAATTTTATTAAAAGTTGGTCCGAAAAAACAGGGGACAAGACAAAAAAAAATTTCAAAAAACTTCATATCTTCAATGGAATTTTGAGTGCAATCAGCTGAAAACAATTTAAAATGCATTCCCCTGCATAGGGCGCCAAATTTTCCCGGGTTTTTAATTTCCCGTAGGGCGTCCAATTTTCCCGGTTTTGAATTTCCCGAGAAACGGGAAAAATATTTTTGAAATCTCCTGGAATTCTCTGGATCCCGGGAAATTTTGGATACAGTCATAAATTCTATGTTTGCATTGTATTAGTTATGTTTTCAAGCTAAAAATCATAGAACTAGCTTTATAATATTACCTTGTGATAATGTAAATTTCAACCGAAACAAGGACACCAGGTTTTAGATAGCATAGAAGAAATTAAAATTGTTTTTTATCTGTGTTGTGCTTTTGATTTTGAATTAACCACAATTTAAAATAAATTGTGGTTCAAATTGAATATGTCTTTTATAAATATATTTCTTTCATATTTTTTTTTTGACGTGACTACAAAAGCCTGAAAAATTTCTTTAGAAATGTACCTAATAAATAACAAGAAACGAAAACAAATAAAATGCAACCGGTCAATGTAAAACTTTAGATAGGTTTTCAATTTCATGTTTTATATAAAAAAACATTTTAAAAATTATCATTGAGTTACAACCGCCAAATGAGGAAACTCGACACTATATTTTGAATACCTACAGTAGATTTTAGAGCAATAAATTTGGAAATCGGTGAACTAATTGTTTTGTTCTATTCCTGTTTTAACAAAGTTAATCAAAACTTTATGCAAAAAATGGCATTAACAGCTCTCTTAATTCGATGAAAAATAATTTTCTATGATTTTTTACAAATTTAAAATCTTAAATATGCGTAAATATAATACCCAGTCTTTTAAAAATATTCAAAATTTATATAAATATTTAAAGCACTACAAATTATGTAAACTAAAATTTTATCAATTTTCCATAATAAGCCAAATGAAAGTTGATGCATGCCGATTAAAAATCTTAATGCTTTAAAATTCTTTTTGATTTCTAAGTATTCCACTTGTTATCTTTTTCCACAACCGAATCTGAATTACCAGATTAAAATTTTATTTTTCTTTAATTTCGGGAATTCTCGGAACAAATTATGAAAAAATCGGGATTCGGGAATTCCCGGTTTTGGAAATAATCCTGGGATTATCGTCCCGGGAATTCTCGGGATGGACGCACTAATTCCCCGGGAAACAGGATATTTTTTTAATTTCCGGAATCCCCGGAAATTTTTGAAGCAGTCACAAAATCTATTTTTTATAATATTTCTTATGTCTTTCAAGCTAAAAACCATAGAATTAGTTCAATACTATTATTTGGTGTTTATCTACACTTCAATCTGAACAAGGACATCAGTTTTGAAAAAGCTTTAAATTAAAAATGTTTTTTTTTTGTTCTTTGTTGTGCTTTGGATTTGAAATGATACTCAATTTTGAAAACAATATGATTCAAATGAAATAAGCCTCTCATATTTCTTTTATTCATTTTTATTTGTATGACATGACCAGAAAAGCATTAAAAATGTATTTTAAAATACCTCATGAAAACAAGATTCAACAACAAATAAAATTATTCTTGTCAATGTAAAATTTTAGACAAGATTCGAATTTCATGTTTTATATAAAACATATTTTAACAATTATCTTTAAGTAACTGCTAACTGGAGAAAAATGGGACTACAGTCTTAATAAGTATAGGAGATTTCAGAGTAATGAATTTGCAAATCGATGTTCTAATTCTTTTGGTTTGTTCATATTTTCACCAAAATCAGTTTACAAATTGAAGCATTATGCAAAAAAAATGGCTGAAATAGCTGTCTAAATTTGTTTCATTTGTCCTGATTAGCCCCAGATTCGATGAAAAATAGTTAAAAAAAATAAAAAAAAAGTTAAATATGTGTATTTTTCCAAATGAAAATAATAAATATTCGTAAATATATTACCAAGTCATGTAAAAATATATTAAATTAAATAGAACAAATTTTAAGCTTTATGCATTTTGCAAATCTATAAACAAAAATTTAATAATTTTGCCCAATAAAGCAAATTAATGTAAAAACATGCTGAATACAAATTTATTGCTAAACATTCCTATGGGACCATCCATAAACCACGTGGACACTTTTTTGATAATGTCGAACCCCCCCCCCCCCCACCTCGTGGACAATTGTCCATACAAAAAAAAATCTTTTTTGTACAATCGCCTCCCCTAAAGTGTCCACGTGGTTTATGGATGGTCCCTATCGAATACTTAATGTTCAATTTTTCACCTATTTCCACAACACAATCTGAATTTCCAGACCAAAATTAGATTTTTTTTTCAATTTCGGGAATTCTCGGGACAAAATATGGAAATTTCCGGATTTCGGGAATTCCTGGTTTTGGAAAAAATACCGGGAATTCCCGGGATGGACGCACTACCCCTGCATTTAGAATCATTTTAAGCATGTTTGGTTTATGTTTAGTATAGAAAATGTTTTTTTTTTTGTTATAATTTTAGTTTTGTCAAATGTTGTATTTTTTGAAAACTAATGATTGCAAAACAACTGAACTAGTGTAAAATGCATTATAAAACACTTTTGGCATTCAAATGTTAAGACTATGGCTTGTTATTTCATTTTTTGAAAGCAATATTTGCATCGACCTTAATGTTGTTTTTAAACATAGATAAAATCATTTAAATAATTTTATGAACAAATTGCATATTTTGAAATTAAACTTGTAAGCAACACAATAACTTACAATAACAATGAGCAATTCTCTACAAAACCGGAAATGGATTTTATTTGTATTTTTTGATTTGGGTCAAACTTTGTGGGGGCCTTCCCTATGACCAAATAAGCTATTTTGCGTAATTGGTTCACCCATACAAGTCTCCATAAAATTTTGGCTGCTGTCCATACAAAAATGGTATGTAAATATTCAAACAGCTGTAACTTTTGAGTGAATTTTCTTATCAATTTGGTGTCTTCGGCAAAGTTGTAGGTATTGTTGAGGACTTTCGAGAAAAAATAGGTACACGGAAAATTTTTTGCAGATTTTTTAAATCAACTTTTTTTTACTAAAACTCAAGTTCCCAAAATATGTAATTTTTGATAATCGAGATTTTTATATATGTTTTAGGGGACAAAAATCCGCAACTTTTGAGCCATAGAGAAACATGGTCAAAAAATCTGCCGCCGAGTTATGAATTTTTGAAAAAATAGTAATTTTTGGAAAAAATCGAAGTTGCGTGCAAAAACAAGGTTGACATTTTTTTTAATGCAAAATTGAATTTGCAGTCGAAAAGTACTGTATAGATTTTTTGATAAAGGGCTCCGTTTTCAAGATATAGCCACCGATAGTTAGATTTTAGCGAAATATTTTGAAAATTTTTAAATCAAGACTAACATTTTAAAAGGGCCAAACATTGAATATTACGCCCATTTAAAATGCTAGTCTTGATTTAAAAAAATTAAAAATATTTTTTTCGAAAAGATCGGAAAATTTCACGAATGTTTCATGTATTAACATTGATAATCGGACCATTATTTGCTGAGATATCGTCATTAGTAAATGGTGGTTTGTTTTAGTGAGATTAAGAAAACTTCAATTTTCGTGTTTCTTTTTCTGAAAGCGGCTCTATCTCAGCAACCCGAGATATTTTCAGAAATGGTCACTAATGGTCACTATCTTTAAAAATTGAAAAACTACAAATATTTCGCTAAAATCAAACTTTCGGTGGCTATATCTTGAAAACGGAGCCCTTTGTCAAAAAATCTGTAAAGTACTTTTCGATTGCAAATTCAATTTTGCATTAAAAAATAATGTCAATTCATATTTTGGGAAATTGAGTTTAAGTGAAAAAAAGTTGATTAAAAAATCTGCAATTTTTTTCCGTGTATCTATTTTTTTCTCAAAAGTCCTCAACAATACCTACAACTTTGCCGAAGACACCAAATTGATCAGAAAATTCACTCAAAAGTTACAGCTGTTTGAATATTTACATACCATTTTTGTATGGACAGCAGCCAAAATGGTATGGAGACTTGTATGGGTGAACCAATGACGCAAAATAGCTTATTTGGTCATAGGGAAGGCCCCCACAAAGTTTGAGTCAAATAAAAAAAATCAAAAAATAAAAATGGTCGAAATCGGCCGATTTCGTAGAGAGTTGCTCCAATACGATTTTCAACTCAGGAAGGTTGGAAAGAATGTTCAAAGCTTTACCAGTTTAATAAATCAAAAAACAATCAATGCCACCCCCGTTTACAGTATCTTAATTGTTTTGGATAGAAACAGTCCAATGGAGTTCTCCAACATTGCTTCACTGTTGCCCAACAAAAATTGGCATTATTGAAAAAATAATGAAGAATTATCTTTTAAATTTCTGGAATACCAAATTAAAATGTTCAAGTAAAATGCCAAAAAACCGAACAATTTACAAAGTGGAAAAAAATGAATTTTAACCAGAGCATACATACGTTCCGTAACACACAACCTCAAATGAAATAAAGAAATCTCTTTCATGTGCCTCAACGTCAACCCACAATCCTGGAACTCATTATCCTTGCACGAGAGCGGTGGTGAGGTCGAGCCGGATTGCATTAAAAATCATGTCGACGTGAGGGTGCTATCTTGTCGCACGTCACTTTTTGTTCGTAAATTTGGTTGACTTTGTTCCTGAACAAAATCGTTATAAAAAATGTATTATTTTGACACAATTACCCTTTGTGTCAAAAAAGCAAATTTGATCGGGAAAAAATTTATGGTAAGTGTCAAAATCTGCCTTTGTGACAAAACAGCACGATCACAACAATATGACGACGCACTCGAAAAAGCTCCATCCATCCACACGTAATTATTAACCTGACGGCACAAGTAGCGCACACGTTCCAGGTATAATTGAAAGCTCTTGCTTTTCTCTCTCTCTCTCTCTCTCTAGGCTTACACTCTCTTTGAAAAGTACACATTCAGAGTGGAAAAATTAAATTAAATTCATCAAATATTCATCATGTGACCCCACGAACACACACACACTCACACACACACACACAATCACATCTGGTCAGCATAAAACACATTTGAAATGCAAACCGTGTGTGAGAGAGAGAGTGAAAGGGAAAAAACAAACAAATATGGACATGGTTGACGGTGGAGAAAGTGCCATGAAAAATTCATTTCTGTAAACAACCACATAAGCTCAAACAGCACTCATACAGAGAGAGAGACACACACACACACAAACACATATTCATTATGAGGTTTTGAGCGCAAAAATGATGAAAACATTTATAAGTCTCGGACGACACAATGCATGGGTTGTGTGTATTTGTGAGTTTTTGTATGCATTCTGGTGAGTTTAGAATCAAATTTTGTGTGTTTGAGGAGGCACTCCGGTATGTTCAATTCTTTTAACAAAACAAGACAAATTGTTGTGGGTGTGTGTGGTTTTGAGTTTAAAATTCTATTACATTTAAACATATATTTTACAATTATCTAACATTTTCCATAAATTTACAACTCTAAGGTCAATCTTACAATCCTCAACGGTTAAATCCCTTCGCAGAAGCCATATGTGTGCAAATAATCAAGCCAAATTCTTACTCCCATTTGTTATTCCTTCTTGTTCAACAGACGACCAGAACCGTTCAAATTTCCGAATGAATGCACACCACAATAATGCAAACACGTGCGACTGTGTGTTTGTGTGTGAGACAAAAGTTTATTTTCTTTTCATTTCCCGGAAAAAAAACGAAACTTTTGTCCTTTGTTTGATTTATAAATGTCAGAGACCATGAGTGTGCACTGTACACATTTGTTTGCTCCGCCGTTCGCGAAATTTCTACTTTGCTTAGCTGGTTGCTCAATGGAATTGCCTTTTTTTACGAATTTCTGTTCCTCAAAATAAGAATGTCTGACTTATGTCACCAAACATTTTCCTTGTTTCGTTTTTTTCCCAGTTCCCAGCGCAAAAGTCACCTCACTTGTGATTTTGTTTAGCCCCCACGATGGCAAATGAGGGAAAACCGCAGCTGAAAGACTGGTTGTGTTGTTTTTTTTTCGTTTTGTTTTCCAGCTGAAAAATGCATTGTCGTGCGGAGAGGCAGGAAAACCCCGCGAGAAATTATACATTCAGAGCTTGCGCCACCTGTCCACGGTGACACGAGCTGATGGGTGGAAAAACTAAGTTTTAGCTTTCGTTGTTGGCACTGTGACATAATTGTTTCATATTTCAGCTTTTCCGGATATGAGTGCACAAGATATTGAAAACCGCAGCTTATTTCATGCTTCTTTTGGTTAATGCAAGCATTGGATTTGGCGTTGAAAGACCCTTTCTAATACCCTTTCTAATCAAACACCTATCTTCGTCATATGCAGAGTTTGCTGCTCGATTAAAGCTCCAAAAATGCTATTCAGGCTACAAACTTACCAGCAACAGCACCGCCTCAAGTAAGCACACCAATTTATGCCACTTACTGGCCAAAAAGATCGAATTTAATGCACTTCCCGAGCAGATGGAAATAATTTGGGAAAACAATTTTTTGATATTTGTAAATACTAGGCCAATAACATTTTATGTTATTTATAACGAGATTTGTTATTCGTCGTTATGAATTTTTTGTTATTCGATTATTATTGTAATAACAGCCTAATAACATTTTGAGTTATTCTTCGAACAAATCTTTGTTGTTATTCTAACAACTAATCCGATCATCCCAGTAACAGTTGGAGGTATTCTTCCATAACAAAAAATGTTATTCCAAAGTTGTTTTGGCTTTCAACCAATATCAGACCAATAACAAATTTTGTTGTGATAACATGAACTGTTATTAAACCCTTATGCAAAAATGGGTCTCGTGGCGCAGGGGTAGCGGCTTCGGCTGCCGATCCCGATGATGCTATGAGACGCGGGTTCGATTCCCGCCTTATCCACTGAGCTTCTATCGGATGGTGAAGTAAAACGTCGGTCCCGGTTTCTCCTGTCTCGTCAGAGGCGCTGGAGCAGAAATCCCACGTTAGAGGAAGGCCATGCCCCGGGGGGCGTAGTGCCAATAGTTTCGTTTTCGTGCAAAAATGGATTTTTCAAGAAGATTGCATAACATTTTTTGTGATTTTAACAGTTATTGAAATGGCATGAATTTTGTTATTTCCGTCTGCTCGGGTTTTAATCATGATTTCTATATTGCGAGACAATATCTCATCATTTTTGTGGCACACACATCCACACGCAAGATGAGAGGTTAACTGCTTAACGAAAGTCGCCATCAATATCTTTTCACTTGCACTAACGTTTTCAAAGCGCTTAAGATATGAAATTGCTTCCAACTATCGGCAACATGTTCCTTTGAACATAAGTTAGTCACTCACTTGAAAAATAATCTCGAAACATGTAAATAATTAGCAAGCGCCATCACGAAAACAAACGCGCCAAGTCTTTTAACTTTGGCTTTTGACGACCTATTCCAATCTAAGGCTGAAGAAAACCGAGCGAAAAAAGAGCGCTGGAAGAAAAAAAGAACAAAGCTGAAAATAGGAAAATGAGCGTGACCCAATGCAGTTGACTGATTAGAATGCATTTGGGAAATATTTTTTTAAATGCTTGTAAAAGTATTAGCTCAACTTTTGATAAAATTGATCAATAAACAGAAATGTTCACAAAAAGTTGCTCTACTCGTTGGTGTACTTGGTTGTGTGGGAATTTGTGGGCCAGCCATACTGGCCAGCCCTTGATGAGGGTGGTGATATTGAATGATGTGAACTCTGTCGATGCTCAGAACTAACTGCTTTTATTTTACTAAAACTATTCCAAGCGCGTTGGTTCTTTACCTGCTTCGAACCCGCGCACTGTTTATTGCTAAGACAAGACGAAAGAGGACGAGAGTAATAAAAACGAGACTCAAATAAGGACCTCATCGTTCCTTTTTCGTCTCTCTTTCACCTCTTCTCAATGTGATCTTAGCATGTGGCCGTGATTGCCACATCACTCACCCCTATACTAAAAAAAAGTTGTTAAACTTTTTTTTACTAATTCCCTATTATTGAATGTATGTATTGATTTAACAAAATATAACTGATTTGAAAATTTGAATTTTATCTGAATGCTGGATTATTTGATTACTTGTCTGCTTTTCTTCCTTGTATATTTTTGTTGTTTGTTTCGATTAAAACTCGTTTATGGTTAAATGCATTCTCCTTGTTTGATTATAATTTCCAATGAGTGTTTATTTTAATCTATTAATTTGTTTCCTGTTCTGAATTGCTTTCAAATTGAAATGAGAAGAAGACTCAGAGCAATCCTTGTTTGCAACATTGCTCTGACATCCCTTCCCCCATAATTAAGATTGAAGACCTCATTTCTGAAATCCAATAAAAAACCAAAAAAAAAAAAATATTCGAAGATTTATGTCATCTTTAACAATGTTGAAATCAATTGATTTAAAGAGCTTTTTGTTTTTATAACAAAACAACAAAAATGTATCTGAAAATTTTACCTCAGTAAAACATCAGCATACACTCCAACTCTATTTCTAGATGGTCAGGACATCATTTGTGAAAGCACACTAACCTCTACGGGTGTGTCTGCATTTAGCCAAGCAACTACTTGTTCACAAACCTGCCTGCCGTAACGACTGTCGTACATTGACGTTCAGTTCAAGTTTAAGGACTTTAGTCTTACGCAATTTTAACATGAAAGATCATTGACTCATTTTTAGAGTTTGACTGCCTTTAGCCGGAATTTACCCGTCCATGATTTGCTGCCTTGCCTTTTATTAATGAAAAATTGATTTCCAAAATTGTAAAAGAATCAATAGCTTCGTTGATGATTGAAAGATTAAATTTGCTGAATTTACAAACAAAAATAGTTAATTCACTTTGAAAGCCCAATCAGAAAGTTTAAACTAAACACTCTCATACCTTAAATAGATCTTAAATTGTTGCCTGCCTTTGATGACTGACGCCAACGTTGTTGAAATGCTGTTCCGTTGAGAAATGTCCACGGCTCCGTGATGAAGTTGCAGACTCGATCTTCGGCTTTATTTGGTCCTTCTGGCTCCACCACGCTGATATCAACTTCCGTCGCCGGCGAAATACTTCTCAGGAACTCAGGAACACTTTCAAAATTACTTTAAAAAAAACCTCGGTGTGGGTTTATCCCACCGCTGCCACCATTGTGGGAATTTAGGGCCAGCCATACTGGCCAGCCCTTGATGAGGGTGGTGATATTGAATGATGTGAACTCTGTCGATGCTCAGAACTAACTGCTTTTATTTTACTAAAACTATTCCAAGCGCGTTGGTTCTTTACCTGCTTCGAACCCGCGCACTGTTTATTGCTAAGACAAGACGAAAGAGGACGAGAGTAATAAAAACGAGACTCAAATAAGGACCTCATCGTTCCTTTTTCGTCTCTCTTTCACCTCTTCTCAATGTGATCTTAGCATGTGGCCGTGATTGCCACAGTTGCAATAAATATCAATTAGTTCCAGATTATCCAGCATCATTCAAACACGACCGCTTATTAGGATTAAAATGGGTACATTTCCCATTTTTTCTAAAAACTAAAAAAAAATATTTCAATTTTCTTCTTGGACCTTTTTTAATCGGTCAATTTCAATTCAGACTCAATCATCCGAAGTCCTCAGAAAAAAGCACTTCCGGTAATTGAATCTTCGGATCATAAAAAAATCGTTGTGCTGTGTTTGGTCGTTAACCCCAAAAATGCTTTAAATTGATTTGGAAATTTTAGATCCAAGATGACGGCCATAATGGAATTTGATAATGTAACAGGCATTCAACCTCTCAAATTTGACTAAAATGAGGCCACAAGAATTAAATATGACGTAGTGATACAATGAAAAAAACGAAAAAAAGTTGTCCTTTAAAAATGATAATTGATAATTGTGTTATTCAAGTTTTCGATATTGTCCGGGTACTTAGCCTGATGGTTAAGCGATCTGCCTTCCAAGCAGATGATCAGGGATCGAATCCCGCCCGGTCACCTCGTCACCGATTTTTCGGTGGCAACTAGACCCCCTTGCTCCCTCTGGGAGCACCAGAACCCCGGTAATTAATTACCAAAACACACACGCACGCCGCTCCCCCCGCTAGAACCAGATAGTGGTGGTTGAGTGCAAACAGGACGGGAAGATGACCAACCAACCACACCACAACGCGTGAAGGAAGGAAGGAAGACTCTTCCAAGAAGACCCCCCTGGAGATCATCATCATCCATCATGAACAAGAACAATAGATCTCGAGATCTATAAATAGACGCACGGCTCCGTGATGGAAAGGCCGATTGAGCCAGTTAGGGTATAGGTTAAGATAGAGGACAAAGAATAAAAAAAAAAGTTTTCGATATTTTCTTTGAATTTTCCTAAGCCAGATTTTTGTTTTGAGTCCCCTAAAACATTAAAAAAATCGAAAATTAGATAATACGTAATTTGGAAATTTAACTTCTAGTGATAAAAAGTTATAACAAATACTGATTTTTTCTCCGTGTACCTTTTTTCAATTAGTCCTAACAATAAAGTACAACTTTGCTGAATACACCAAATTGTTCAGAAAATCTCTTCTCAAGATACATAATTTTATACATTTACATACACAGAAAAAAAATCATGGTAATATCACAGAGTATAGGCCTAGGCTAACATGTCTACAAAGTTTCATTGAAATCGGAGAGGGTCGGGTACAAAAGTACAAGAAAAATTCCTGATTTGAGCTGGAATTGCTCATAGCACTTTTGTTTGGAAGTTCCCAAGTTTGTAAACAGACGTGGGTAATTCTCTACCAACTCACACGAAATCGGGAAAATTGCCCCGACCCCTCTTCGATTTGCGTGAAACTTTGTCCTAAGGGGTAACTTTTGTCCCTGATCACGAATCCGAGGTCCGTTTTTTGATATCTCGTGACGGAGGGGCGGCACGACCCCTTCCATTTTTGGACATTTGAAAAAAGAGGTGTTTTTCAATAATTTGCAGCCTGAAACGGTGATGAGATAGAAATCTGGCGTCAAAGGGACTTTTATGTAAAATTAGACGCCCGTTTTGATGGCGTACTCAGAATTCCGAAAAAAAACGTATTTTTCATCAAAAAAAAAACACAAAGAAGTTTTAAAAATTCACCCATTTTCCGTTACTTGACAGTAAAAATTTTTGGAACATGTCATTTTATGAGAAATTTAATGTTCTTTTCGAATCTATATTGACCCAGAAGGGTCATTTTTTTCATTTAGAACAAAATTTTCATGTTATAATTTAGTGTTTTTTCTAACTTTGCAGGGTTATTTTTTAGAGTGTAACTTTGTTCTACAAAGTTGTAGAGCAGACAATTACAAAAATTTTAATATCTAGACATAAGGGGTTTGCTTATAAACATCACGAGTTATCGCGATTTTACGAAAAAAAGTTTTGAAAAAGTTGGTCGTCGTTGATCATGGCCGTCTACAACTTTGTAGAACATTGTTACACTCTAAAAAATAATCCTGCAAAGTTAGAAAAAACACGAAATTTTAAAATGAAAAATGTTGTTCTAAATGAAAAAATGACCCTTCTGAGTCAATGTAAATTCAAAAAGTACATTAAATTTCCCATAAAATGACATGTTCCAAAATTTTTTAAAGTCAAGAAACGGAAAATGGGACAATTTTTAAAACATTTTAAGTGTTTTCTCCGATGAAAAATACGTTTTTTCGGAATTCTGAGTACGCCATCAGAACGGGCGTCTTATTTTACATAAAAGTCCCTTTGACACCAAATTTCTATCTCATCACCGTTTCAGGCTGCAAATTATTGAAAAACACCTCTTATTTTGCATGTTCAAAAATGGAAGGGGTCGAACCGCCCCTCCGTCACGAGATATCAAAAAAGGACCTCGAATTCGTGATCAGGGACAAAAGTTACCCCTTAGGACAAAGTTTCACGCAAATCGAAGAGGGGTCGGGGCAACTGCTGTGTGAGTTGGCGGAGAATTACCCACGTATAAGAAAAACCAATAATGCGAAATGGCTTATCTGGACATAAGAAATCGATGGACAAAGTTGCTTTCAAATAAAAAATACAAAATTAATACTCGTGAAAAATTGCAAAAAGAGACTTGCAATTTTAGAAAAATATTTGCTGAGCTAAGAATCCAAAACATATGAAATATTTTCTTAAATATAAAAAAAGCGATTTGAGTATTACGCCAAACTTTTTTGAATCAAAGAAACATGCTAAAAATGTGTTGGTTTTAATAACCTAGAAACACTTATTTAACCCTTAGTTACCTTGTTTAACCTCCTCAAAACAAGCGAAACTGAATTCCAAAATCACAATTTGATTAAAACTGCAATCAGCCTTTCAACGAGTTAACAAATTGGGACCATCCATAAACCACGTGGACACTTTTTTGGGAATCTGTTACCCCCTTCGTGGACAATTGTCCATACAAAAAAAAACTTTTTTGTATGGATCGTGGACAATCGCCAAACCCCCCCCCCCCCTAAAGTGTCCACGTGGTTTATGGATGGTCCCATTTCTATCTTACACAAAAAAATCAAAAAGAAACCCCACTCGTTACAAGTCTCCCCACAAACTAAAACATCCAAAATTGAAGTTCCAACCGAGCGTGACTTCCAGCCGTAGAAGGACTCGGTTTCCACGTCTAGCTGTGTGTGTACCCTTCTTCGCTGAAAAGGCCAAACCGGAGAGTAACTACCATACTGCTAGTAGTAGTACTTCCTAGTATGCTCAGACCTTTCTAGCAGCAAAACTGCCGGCTGACTGGCAAAAGGTTGCACGGGTCTATAAATAGAATTCCCACAAGGTTTGCAGTGTTCCGACCAAAGGCAGACTCTACGTGTGTGTGTGTATGAGTTGGCAAATGTTTTCCCAGGACCTCATCCTGGGCTGGCTCGTCGTACCAGTCTCCAGACCCCGTATTTATAGGCATGACTTGAACGTGGTGGCACATCATAGATATACAGACTTTGAGGTTAACATATTTTAAGGAAGAGAAAATTAACGGTCATTTTGAATTGACTTCTAAATCTAAAACTTCTAAGCCATTAAAAAAAAAAAGATTCAAGGAGGTCTAAAATTAAAATTAAAATAGAATTTCTAAAAGTATCATGTCTGTTCAGTAGGTGGTCCTCCCAGCCCCAAAGGTAGTAAGGCACGAGGACACGCCGCGATGATGGCAGATGGCAGCAGCAGCAGCAGTAGAAATAATGGAGTGCAAATGCAAATGCTGCTTGACATACGCCTTCCCGCCCGACGATGATCGGTTCGGGGTTGGGGACGTGGCTGACGTGGCCCCCACAAGCTCAACTCGACATCGTCGTCGTCGTTTTATGGGTTGTGTTTTTTCATCAGCTTGTTGTAACCGGAAAAGTGGAACCGTTTCTGGTGTGAGTATTTGTGGAGTTGGTGGAGGATCTGGAGCGGAAACAAATTGGAAACCGATGAATCTTGATGGGCAATGGGGGACTCTTGGTTACGAGTTTGAGTAATGGGTTGGACAAGATCGAGCACCGTCAGAATTGATGACGAGTAAATAGAAGTTTCAAAGGAAAAAAAAAACAAAATTCAAATTGATTACCAATTTGCCCACAAAAATTAATGGTCTTTTTTCAGATTATTAACAACAAAACGTATTACTTTTTTGTCAAAAAGATTATTCGTTGTCTTTAAAATCACTCTGTCCATGTCAATTTTACGATAACGGGTATTTTGTCACAGTCTAAGAAGTACTCCTATTTTTGCCTTCTTCAGTAATGAAGAATTACCAAGCTACTGCTGCTCTAGATATTAACATTCAGAAAAACGTCATCGTTTCTCTCTCGTTCACGTTCAAAAATCATCAAAAGCCGCCAAAAAGACAACTCTTTTTTCTCCGTGTAAATAACCTCTAGAATTTAATTGTGTATTTTTGAAAGATTTACATCTAAGGTTAAGCATATTTGCATAAGATTGACCATGATCTGGAATGCCCAACCTCCGGCCTGCAACGTCTCTGAAGCATTGTTTATTAATTGGCACCGTCATGAACCAATGAGTAAGCTTTTATTTGTAATTACGAGATTCAAATTTAATTAATCAAAATTGGATCAGCCAGTGCTGAAAAAACTGAGTATAAATTTTGGTCAGCAGGCCTGTTTCAAACCACAAACAAAGATATAAATACTGTAAGCAAATCCGGTAACTCCATGTTGTTTAATGTGTAGTAATTGAAATGTTTCTAATGGCGATTTTGAAAACATTTACAGCAAATTCAAAAAATGTTCACGAATTTGGAATGACAACAAATTAAACAACATAGAGTTACCGGATTCGCTTTTTGATATGTTTTAGAGGACATCAAATGCCAACTTTTCAGAAATTTTCAGGTTGTACAAAAAATCTTTGACCGAGTTATGTTTTTTGAATCAATACAGATTTTTCAAAAAATCGAATATTGATCGCAAAAATTTTTAAACTTCATTTTTCGATATTTTCGAAAAAAATATTTTCAAGAATTTAAAATCAAGACTAACATTTCAAAACGGCATAATATTGAATGTTTGGCCCGTTTGAAATGTTAGTATTGATTTAAAATTTTTGAAAATATTTTTTTCGTAAGGATCGGAAAATTTCAAGAATGTTTCATATTTTAACATTATAAAACGGACCATTAGTTGCTGAGATATCGACATTAGAAAATGGTGGGTTGTTTGGTGAGACTTAGAAAACATAAATTTTCCTGTTTTTTAACCTTTGCATGGCAATATCTCAGCAACTATGGATCGTATCAACAAAGTTCAAAAAAGTAAAGTATAGAGAATCTTCTAAGCTTTTCAAAAATATTTATTTTAAGGTGGGCAAATATGGGCACTAATTAAAAAAAAATGAAAAACTGCGACTATTTTCAAAAACGATACCTAAAAATGGCTATAACTTAAAAACGGTGCATTTTATCAAAAAATCACTAGAGTACTTTTTGATTGCAAATTTCATTTTACATCGCAAAATGCACTTAAAAATTTTTGCGACCAGTATCTCGATTTTTTTTTTTAATCAGTATTGATTAAAAAATTCATAACTCGGTCAAAGGTTTTTTGCACAACCTGAAATATCTGAAAAGTTGGCATTTGATGTCCTTTAAAACATATAAAAAAATAAAAAAAAATAAAAAATAGTGTTTTTTTGCTAGTTAAGTTTAAGTGACAAAAAGTGAAATAAAAAATCACCATTTTTTTAACCTAATCATTTTTTCTAGTGTAGTCCGTATCCTACCTATAACTTTTCGGAAGACACCAAATCGATCGAAAAATTCCTTCAAAAGATACACGTTTTTTAATTTTTATACATAATTTTTGTATGGACAGCTGTTAAATTGGTATGGACATTATATGGACAAACTAATGATGCAAAATGGCTTCTTTGGGCATACCGATGGCACCAAAAAAGTTTCAGACGGATTAAAAAATACAAAAAGAAAAATGGAAGAAAAATTGATCGATTTCGTAGAGTATTGCTCAGTAGAGGCAATGGAGAAACGTTTTTGTCGAAAATTGAGTACATCATTTAAAATAATGAGCAATAAGATCACTGTTTATACTAAAATTTGAATAGGTCAAAATCAACAGAAAAGAAGAAAGATGTTATTTATCTTAAGTTTACTGAAACTGGATCTGATTCGGCTTCGAAATTCTAACTGACTCGTACCTTTAAGATGCCCTATTCTTCATTGGTAAAGGCTTTTAAAATTATGCGAAAAAGCGAGAATATTTCTTATCAAGGAATTTCAACTCCAAAAAAGCACATCCAAAAAAACTGTCCCAAGTATCTCAACCATGCACCTCTTTGACACTTCCAAACGGCACCCCGGCTGACGTGTCGTTCCTTAAAATAAACTCCAACAGGCTGCCACTCAAAACGGAGCGTGAGAGCATGTGACTTTTCCAAATGTGTGCGAGCCGGCAAAAAGTCCTCAAAAGTGAAGAGGTCCCGGGAAAAATCTTCGTCACCAAACCGGAAAACCGGCTTATCCCCATCAAAGGCACAAAAAAAGGACGACGCACTCGGTAGAAGCCTGTTGAAGTAGTGGACGAGCCCTCTTCACTCACTCACACTTCCAAGGGGAGTGAGGGTTAAAGTGGGTTAAAAAAGGGGGTGTCGCACCCACTCAATGAGAATGTGCGCTCAAATGGGGCGGTAAAATGGATAAGTGACTGTAACTGGCTCCGGGGTTTTTTCGCAAATATTTACTCACGTCGTAAAATGAAGGTACTTTGGGACTAGGACTAGAGCAGGTCCCTTCTTGCTGAACTGGTGGGGGGTAGGGGACACTAACTCCGGAATAGAAATGCTCCAAGAGTGTGGGTGTGTGTGTGAAAAAGTTAGTCACTATTCCTTTGGCAGCAAGTTGAACATGGTGTTGGAGGAAAGAGGGGATTATGTCGGAAATATTATCCTGGAAAAGGGTCCCATGAATTATTAATCGGCCGGACTTGTTGGGCTCTAGTCAGGGTGTGTGTCGATGGCCACACCAGGGGGAGTTGTCACGTAAAACTTGGCATTAGAGGCACCCTTTAGGAGAAAAAAAAGGAAAAGTTGTCTAGCGTGTGTAGACTAGACAAGTTTTACTTGGCTCAAACTTGATTTCCTCGGGGGTGTTGTGATCGATTAGGTAAAAGTTCAGGCTTTGAATAATTTCAAAATCATAAACAAACTTTTAGTTGATTGAATTTGAGTTCAACTTAAATCATATTGTAATTTTAAAAATGTTTTGTTGAATGTTTAATTTTGATTGAACTTTTGAATTCATGTTTCGGTTCATGTTTTCATGAAAATACCGATTTGACAAATAAACAATCTTCAGGACATTCTTAATTCATCATCATCATTATGACAAACACAATTCCAGAATTTTTGTTGCGTTGAATTGCTTCAAATAAAAACAAATTACACTCTTCCTTTCACAAATGGATCAATTTATCTTTCCATATTACCATTACTGTGCTATAAACCACAAATTCCAGAACAATTTTCACGAACGTAATTCAAATCTCATGCACAACAGCCATCTTTTTCCACCAAAATAAGCCCGTTCCCAAAAATATCCACGAAGACTCACCAGTTGCACCCTCCCACCACAGCCCCGTGAAAATGTCCTCGATTTCGTGACTAATAAAAATAAACTACCCACCTGCCAGGCCCCGAAACCCTGAGGCCCCCAGAAAACGAGATCCTATTCCGGTTTAAATAATTAACTAGATTATGTTCGGTGCGGGGGCCATAACGAGGAATGATGCTCCCCTTTTGGCACTGGGAAAAGAAGAAAGAAAAAAAACGTCTGGTTGTTTAGGCTTGGTTGTGATGCGAAAAGTGGGGAATTCCGGACGTCTTTTCTTTGGAATCGTGCGAAAAGCAAGTTTCTCGAGACAGTGGCTAATGGAGGTGATTTATTTGTTGAAGTGAGGTGACCTAGTTGCCTACTATTAACTTGTAAATAAAATTAATGGAATAATATACGCTGTTAATCATAACTTTATTACAAATTTCAACACATAAATCTCATAAAATTTGTGAGCTTGTGAGAGTTTGTGTAGGTTTGTGTGAGTTTTGTCTGAGTTTTTGCGAAATTGTGCGAATTTGTTCGAATTTGTGTGAATTTGTGTGAATTTGTGTGAATTTGTGTGAATTTGTGTGAGTTTGTGCGACTTTGTGCGAGTTTGTGTGAGTTTGTGTGAATTTGTGTGAATTTGTGTGAGCTCATGCGAATATGTGCGAGTTTGTGTGAATTTGTGTGAATTTGTGTAAATTTGTGTGAATTTGTATGAGTTTGTGTGAGTTTGTGCAAGTTTTTGTGAGTTTGTGCGAATTTGATCAAATTTGTGTAAAATTGTGTGAATTTGTGTGATTTTGTGTGAATTTGTGTGAGTTTTTGCGAAATTGTATGAGTTTGTGACAGTTTGAGTGAATTTGTATGAATTTGTGTGAGCTTATGCGAATATGTGCAAGTTTGTGTGAATTTGTGTGAGTTGGTGTGAATTTTTGTGAAATTGTGAGAATTTGTGTGAATTTATGTGAATTTGTGTGAATTTGTGTGAATTTGTGTGAATTTGTGTGAATTTGTGTGAATTTGTGTGAATTTGTGTGAATTTGTGTGAATTTGTTAGAATTTGTGTGAGCTTATGCGAATATGTGCGATTTTGTGTGAATTTGTGTGAATTTGTGAGAATTTGTGAGAATTTGTGTGAGTTTGTGCGAATTTATGTGAGATTGTGCGAGTTTGTGTGAATTTGTGTGAATTTGTGTAAATTTGTGTGAGTTTGTGCGAATTTGTGCAAGTTTGTGTGAGTTTGAGCATCATCCTTTTTTTGTGTGTAATTATAAGTTAGCTGATTTCCATATTCAAAACTTTACACAATCTACAATGCTCACAAAAAAATTTAGAAAAATCACATACAATAAATTTCACTCTACTTACAACCCAAACTGAAAAAATGAAGCTTTTGTCCATGCTCCAAGACATCACTCCTCGCCCCAAAACGGCAACAAAGCACTTTCCGGTGGGCATGATTTACGACCATTCCCTCGCTCCGTATCCTCGGAACGGTTCCGAGACAAAGACGCATCACTTTCAGCACAAAACAAATTTCCATTCAAATTGAATTCCATAATTCGTCACCGCCCAGTGTCGTCAAAATAGCTTGCAGGCCACCGCACTACGCAGTGACGGTTACTAGTTTTGCTGGTTTTTCGGTAGCGAAACAAGTGGGAAAATATGCATCCTGAACTGTTGTTTAGTGTGACGAGTACTTTTATTTGCAAGCTTCCATCAAAACACCCCAAATGATTCAAGGTGGGAAAACCCCACCTGATGGGGGCGTGAAAACTGTTGGGATTTCCCCCTTACTTCGTTTGTATAATGGGTTTTTGTACATTTCTTTGTCTTTTGTGAGACATTTTTTCGAGCTTTTGAAATGGATATGCCACACACTTTCGATGGGTGTCCCGAGCAAAACAGTTCAGCAAACATATGTTTCTCCTCTTCTGAATTGATAAATTTGGGCAATTTCAAACTCATTCTCGATTTTTCAAACAAATATTTTTACCAAATAAATACAACTTTTGAAAACTGTAAGAGTTATGGTATTAAATAACAAATTGTGTTATTTCGGTGAAATGAAAACACGTTTTGTTAAATTATTTTTTCGTTTTTTTTTAATATAAAAACATTCGTTTTTGACATGACTTAAAATCATTAAATTAAAATCGAAGCAACTTAAAAAAACAACAAGTTATGTTCCCTTTCACCAAAAACCATTCTGCTCGGGGGTCTCAGCGGCTGAAAAGGTGTTTTATGGACTCTGCGTAACCTGCGGAGGGCGAGACAAAAGTATACTTTCCTTTGTGTTTGCTCCACCCTCGCCAAAAGAAACACCCACAACCACATTAGAATGTGTTGTTATTCGACATATTGTAACGTGTGTGTCGGAACGGGGTGTGTGAGGTTTTTTCCCAAGTAATAAATAACTCGAGCCTTATTTTGTGTGGCGAAAGCCAGTCACAGTTCGGCGGGTAAAGTTTTGTTCTTTTTGGTGAAGGTTTGTTGGGGGACACCCAATAAATGGGATGTTCATTTTCGGAAGCAGTTGTCGCAATATTTCACACAGTGATTGAGTGGGCCTCATTCATATTCTTGAATGGTTTCTCGGTAAAGTGTTGCGAAACTTTTCGGTGAGTGACGATTGTTTGTTAGCAGATAACTAGATTATTTTAAAGATACATTTAACCAAATTTTTTTTTTTTGATTTGTGATAGTTTTTGAGCTTTCCATTTCAGATTTTATTTCAAAACTACTAGAAAGTTTTAATTGAAGAACCTCATCGACAAATTTAAAAAAAAATCTTGATAATCCAATACCAATACCAACTAGTCATCAAATAACATGGAGTGATTATCATCAGCATTAATCTCACCTAAAACTGAAGAAGCTAGTTATGTCAGCCTTTAAAGGCAAATCAACTCTATTGTTTGCCTGAACATGTCTTTTCCTGCTTTCTTCTTATCAAAGATCGAAGCATCATTCCTTAGGTCCAAGAATCAACCTACCTCAAACTTCATCACAACCACCACTGGTGTATGTTTGACACACACCGGTGCGTATATGTGTGTGCGAAACAGATAATATCAGAAATAGCTCGAAGGGTTGTTTTCCTTCCTCAGAGACCAGAATAAATATCAACATTATGTTTAATCTGGCAACAAACGAGCCTCGTACACACACGCAGGTACAGATCCTAAGAGAAGACCACACGCAAAACGCAATCATTCTTGTCTATCTCGTCTGTGGGAGCAGGAAAATGGCAGGAAAAAGTAGCCTTTCTCTCTTTCTCTCTTCTTTGTAGTTTGCGACCTTTGGCCATTTTGGGGTGCTTTGGGTGGGGTGTTCTGATCCCGAGCAGACAGAAATAACTTTAGAATAACATTTTTTGATATTGTAAAATACTAGGCCAATAACATTTTATGTAATTTATAACAAGATTTGTTATTCGTCGTCATGTTTTTTTTTTTGTTATTGGATTGTTATTGTAATAACTTACTAATAACACTTTTAGTTATTTTTCGAACAAATCTTTGTTATTATTTTTTGTTATTTTTACAACTAATCTATTCATCCCAATAACAGTTGGAGGTATTCTTTCAACCAATACCAGATTTTGTTATGATAACATAAACTGTTTTTAAACTCTTATGCGAAAATGCATTTTGCAAGAATATTTCATTACACTTTTTGTTATTTTAACAATATTTGTTATTGAAATGGCATGAATTTTGTTATTACCGTCTGCCCGGGATGTTACTTGGAAGATTGTGGTGGAAGTGCTGTTTGATGATCGTAACCAGAGGCGCCGACTAGTCCAAAATGTTGGGGGGGCACGGTTGTTTTCCAAAATCGTTAGATGAGAGTGGCGATTTGATGTTTAAGTTTATTGTATATCACGAATTTTACCAATTTGAATATTACGATGTGATAAAAGTTTTTTTCATCCGGAATCCATTTTTTTTGAAAAAGATAATTTATTAAAACGTGATTGAGAATGTTTATTGGGAGAATTTTTTATATGTTTGGTTTCTAATTGGCATATTCTCACTTATTTTCCAGAAGTAACAGTCAATAATAAAAAATATCAGGTATTTAAAATTCAACAACACAAATATTCTAAAAATGAAAACAAAAGTAAATAGCAAAAATTTAGAACTATAGAAATTGGAAAATGCACATTAAAAAACAACATTTTTTTCAAATCTGCAATTTAGAAAAAATAACAGAAAAAAATAAATATTCCAAAATTTAAAAAAAGTTTTAAAAACCCTAGGGTTAAAAAAACTCATGGCTTAAAAATGTTAAGAAATCAAAAGTTGAAATTCAGAAATTTAAAAAATCAGAAATTTGGAAATTACAAAAAAAAAACAATGTTTAAAAAAATCGAAAATTTAACATCAATTTATTTGTTAAGAATTTAAGAATTTAAGAATTTAAGAATTTAAGAATTTAAGAATTTAAGAATTTAAGAATTTAAGAATTTAAGAATTTAAGAATTTAAGAATTTAAGAATTTAAGAATTTAAGAATTTAAGAATTTAAGAATTTAAGAATTTAAGAATTTAAGAATTTAAGAATTTAAGAATTTAAGAATTTAAGAATTTAAGAATTTAAGAATTTAAGAATTTAAGAATTTAAGAATTTAAGAATTTAAGAATTTAAGAATTTAAGAATTTAAGAATTTAAGAATTTAAGAATTTAAGAATTAAAGAATTTAAGAATTTAAGAATTTAAGAATTTAAGAATTTAAGAATTTAAGAATTTAAGAATTTAAGAATTTAAGAATTTAAGAATTTAAGAATTTAAGAATTTAAGAATTTAAGAATTTAAGAATTTAAGAATTTAAGAATTTAAGAATTTAAGAATTTAAGAATTTAAGAATTTAAGAATTTAAGAATTTAAGAATTTAAGAATTTAAGAATTTAAGAATTTAAGAATTTAAGAATTTAAGAATTTAAGAATTTAAGAATGAAATAATTTCAGAATTTAAGAATAACCAAAAAGATACACAAACGGTTTTAAATAAAATAAAAAAAAGCATTATGACAACTTGATACGACCAAAAATTTGCAATTTTTTAAAAAGAATTCAAGAAAAAAAATACCTAAAATTACTCAAAAAAATATCGAATTTATCAGCATTTTTTTTTAAATGTAAAGCTGTCATCAAATGACCATTTTGAAAAGTGTTTCAGTTCATTTTCGCTAAATCCTGATCTACAATGACAAATCGCAGAATGTTGCGTCTGAAAACTTGATGATTGTTTTGACAAGAGTTTGCGTAAGTTTGCTCTTGTATACTAAGCTTGCTGGTTTTCCTACCTAGTTAGCATAAGAGAGCGCAGTAGTATAGATGAAACGTTGTCGATTTAAAAAACAACAAATGTTTTTGAACTATTTTACAGATTCGCTTACAAGAATTCTATCCAATTCCAATTCAGTTTTAAATATTATTTTCAATTATTTCTATGATTTTTTTTTTGTAATATTTAAAATAAGAATATTTTTCTTCTAAAATTTCTGGGGGGGCACAATGTATGGGCTGCCCCCCCCTGCCCAATTTTAAGGGGGGCAAAAAGTACCGTGCCCCCCCAGAGTCGGCGCCCCTGATCGTAACAGTAAATTGTGGAAGGTATCTTCATAGCTTTACATATCTTTGGTGTTGTTGAATGGAGTCAACTTGATTATTTGTTAACTTGACAATTTTTCGAATCGAAATTTAATTTAACAAGAATTTAATAATATATTTTCAGATCAAAAGATGCTTAGAAAAATTACGCAAAATTTCAAAATGACAACGTGTTACTGTTTACTTACTCTTAAGGGACGGAATCTTATAACCTAACAACCTAATTTGGATGCCTTCTGGACCAAATTAGCCTTTCTGACTAGTGCACTTGTTTTAGTAAGCCACTTGTGGAACATTCATGAAACGAGCAGTTTGCAATAACCCAAACCATTTGGAGGACAATTTCATCCAACCAACGTTGTTCAATGTCTTCAATACTAAGATTTGCAGTCAAATTGTCTTCTTACCTTCCCCGAAACAAGCCCCATCTGGTTCGTTTCGGTTGTTTATCATTCTTACGAGATCAGCGAAGCAACTTCATAAACCAAATTTTTCGTGACTCGAGGTGGGGAAAGCCGGTTGGTAACACTTGGGAAACGTAAACAGTTTTCAGTGCTGAGGTGGGAAAAGCAATCATTGATTCGCCATTGTGTGTTGCACAAATTTTCAGCGCGGCAATGAAGTGGTCCAGGTCGTGTGTCGTAATGTCAACAAACGGGTGGTGTTTACTCAAACGGACGCTGAAAAGATTGCCGATTGCAACAAAAACTAAACAGACTTGCTTCAAGGAAACTGCTACAATTGTTTCTTAATATTTTATTCTTCGAATGAGATAGAAAAAGAAACAAAAATGTCTCTATGTTTTCCTCATGCATTTCCTCATACCTTTATTTTCAAATAATTAATATTGAATGTCTATCCTTTTTAAAATGTTTGAAAAATCAAAATATTCTTTTCGAAAAGATCGGAAAATTTCACTAATGTTTCATATTTAAACATTGGAAAACGGACAATTAGTTTCTGAGATATCGACATTAGAAAATGGTGGGTTGTTTTGGTGAGAACTGGAAAACATCAATTTTCATGTTAATTTTTCTTTATGCAGCTGTATCTCAGTAACCAGAGGTCCAATCTTCAATGTCTCTTAGACAATGTTATAGCAAATTTTCTGAACTTTTAAAAAAATATTTTTAGTAATGGTCACTCATGGTCACTATTTTTGAAAATCGAAAAACTGAAAATATTTCGCTAAAATCAAACTTTCGGTGGCTCTATTTTAAAAACGAATCCCTTTATCGAAAATCTGTAAAGTACTTTTCGATTTCAAATTCTATTTTACTCAAAAAATTAATGTATAAAATTTCAATTTTTTTCTACAAACCATTTTTTAAATGGGTAATTCTCCGCCAACTCACACAGCAGTTGCCCCGACCCCTCTTCGATTTGCGTGAAACTTTGTCCTAAGGGGTAACTTTTATCCCTGACCACGAATCCGAGGTCCGTTTTTTGATATCTCGTGACGGAGGGACGGTACGACCCCTTCCATTTTTGAACATGCGAAAAAAGAGGTGTTTTTCAATATTTTGCAGCCTGAAACGGTGATGAGATAGAAATTTGGTGTCAAAGGGACTTTTATTTTAAATTAGACGCCCGATTTGATGGCGTACTCAGAATTCCTAAAAAACGTATTTTTCATCGAAAAAAAACACTAAAAAAGTTTTAAAAATTCTCCCATTTTCCGTTACTCGACTGTAAAAATGTTAGGAACATGTCATTTTATGGGAAATTTAATGTACTTCTCGAATCTACATTGACTCAGAAGGGTCATTTTTTCATTTAGAACAAAATTTTTCATTTTCAAATTTCGTGTTTTTTCTAACTTTGCAGGGTTAGTTTTTAGAGTGTAACAATGTTTTACAAAGTTGTAGAGCAGACAATTACAAAAATTTTGATATATAGACATAAGGCGTTTGCTAGTAAACATCACGATTTATCGCGATTTTACGAAAAAAAAGTTTTGAAAAAGTTACTTTTTGAGTTTCTCTTTGTTTCGTCGTCCATGTCTGTCGCGGATGACCATGAACGGCCATGATCGATGACGACCAACTTTTTCAAAACTTTTTTTTTTCGTAAAATCGCGATAACTTGTGATGTTTCCAAGCAAACCCCTTATGTCTATATATTAAAATTTTTGTAATTGTCTGCTCTACAACTCTGTAGAAAATTGTTACACTTTAAAAAATAACCCTGCAAAGTTAGAAAAAACAAAAAATTTTAAAATGAAAAATTTTGTTCTAAATGAAAAAATGACCCGAGATTCGAGAAGAACATTAAATTTCCCATAAAATGACATGTTCCAAAAAAATTTACAGTCTAGTAACGGAAAATGGGAGAATTTTTTTTAAACATTTTTAGTGTTTTTTCGATGAAAAATACGTTTTTTCGGAATTCTGAGTACGCCATCAAATCGAGCGTCTAATTTAAAATAAAAGTCCCTTTGACACCAAATTTCTATCTCATCACCGTTTCAGGCCGCAAATTATTGAAAAACACCTCTTTTTTCGCATGTTCAAAAATGGAAGGGGTCGTACCGCCCCTCCGTCACGAGATATCAAAAAACGGACCTCGAATTCGTGATCAGGGACGAAAGTTACCCCTTAGGACAAAGTTTCACGCAAATCGAAGAGGGGTCGGGGCAACTTTTCCCGATTTCGTGTGAGTTGGTAGAGAATAACCCAAATTCATAACTCGGCGGTAAATTTTTTGGCCAAACTTCTCTTCTGGGAAATCATGTTTTTGTAAAAAAGTGATAATTAAAAAATCGGGAATTTTTTTTCCTTGTACCAATTTTTTCTCAATAGTCCTCAATATCTGCAACTTTGCCGAAGACACCAAATTGATCAGAAAATTCACTCAAAAGTTACAGCTGCTTAAATATTTACGTACCATTTTTGTATATACAGCTGCCAAAATTGAATGGAAACTTGTATGGGTGAACCAATGACACAAAATAGCTTCTTTGGACATAGGGAAAGCCCCCACAAAGTTTGACCCAAATAAAAAAATAAAAAATAAAATCCATTTCCGGTTTTGGTAAAGAGTTGCTCAAGGGGAAAAATTGCAATTTCTGAATGGTTTATAATCTAACATGTTTTTACCGATCAAAAATGATTTCCAATTGTTTTTTTTTTTTTTCAGGAAGAAACATTTTTAGTTTTATCACCTTCAGAGGTGTACTTTGTTAAGAAATTTCACTTTGATTTATAAGCGAAAGATGATTTTGCATTTAAATTAAATTAAAACATGCCTTTTGAGGTGAATACTTTATTTATAATAATTATAATCTTTTGGGAAAGATTTAGAAAAATAAAATTAAAAAATGCTTTACTCCCTTCATTTCTGAATTTTGAATTTTTTGGTAATACTTCCAAGCAGAACATTCAATTTTTCGCCCATTTGAAATGTTTGTCTTAATTCAAAAAATTTCAAAAAAAAATTACGAAAAGATCATAACATTTCATTTTTTTTATTTTTTTGACATTGACAATTAGGCCTTTGGTTGCTAAAATATAGTCATAAGAAAATGTGGAAATGTTTGGATGAGGTTTAAATAGAATCAATTTTATTGTTTCTTTCAAGTTTCCTTTTTCTTTTATTCACTGTATTTCATCAATCTGAGGTCCAATCTTTAATGTAATTTTTGCATTTTTATTAGAAATTTTGTGAAATTTTTAAACAAAATTTTTAAAGGGATGGATAATATTTAAAAAAAAATTGATCTTTTCAGTTAAAATTAAACTTTAAGTGGCTATACCTTGAAAACAGTGCACTTTATCAAAAAAATGTGTAAAAAAAAGTTTCGATTGCCATTTGGTTTTTACTCATGTTTTTAATTTTTTATTGTTTTTTGCAAAAAAAAAAAACTTTACTTTCGGAGAAATGTTGGTCCATACTTCTCTATTGCTCAAAAGTTGCGGTTTGTTGTGCCCTAAAACAATTCCAAAATTAAAAAAAAATCATATTTTGGAAGATTTATATTTTGTGAAAAAAGATATTTTAAAACAGCCAAGATTTGTACCTTGCACCTATTTTTTTCTTTCTAAATAATCCTCATCAATACCTACCGAAGACACGTAATGGATTAGAAAATTTCTTTAAAATCTACAGATTTTCGAATACCACTGCTTAAATTGTATGAAGACTTGTATGGGTAAACCAATGACACAAAATTACTTCTTTATTCATAAGGAAGAACCCCTCAAAGTTTGAGCCAAATAATAAAAAAACAAAAGAATAAAATGGACTAAATCGGCTGATTTCTTCGTGATTAATCGAAAATCCATTGAACAAGAATCAAAACAAAAACTAAATGCATTATTATATAATTACATAAATTTGCATTCTTGAACTCAATCTAAACTTCTAAATCATTCAACCTTTCCTCGTTTAAAAATGCACGTCCTAAACCATAAACTACAACATATTCCAAACCCCACCCTTCCCCACTTGTTTTTTTTTTACCCAATTCGATTTCCTTCAATCTTCATTTCCGGTTCTCGTCCCCAACCGGTGACCTCCATCCAAACCCCACCAAATTCAATGCTAGTCGATTTCCGTTTGGGTAAATCCATTCCAAAAGTCACCCTTCACCCCTTCCCGCCCAACAACACGTGGTGTGGAGCGTCCTGGGAAAAAAAATCACTTGCCCAAAAACTGAAAGGAACCGAACCATAGACAACAAATCAATACACTACTCACCCTCCCCCACAGACTGCTTTAGGTAGGGTGAGGGGTGGGGACGAGAAAAGCGTCTTCAAGCGTAACAAAACGAGCAATTGTACGAAAATTTGATATGCTCCATTAATGGTGGAGGGAAAAGTTGTGGGTCTCCGACGAGGGGAGACGGAAATTGCGGGAGGAAAACCGCAACCCAAACGAGAATGGCTGTTCGATGTCGTCCGGGTGGTTAGGATGGAGAGAGTAGGGGGCCGAAGCCACAGGAAAGATCAATATCGGATACAGGAAAATAGGAAAATAAATGGCTATCAAATTCAATCTGAAGGATTGGAGATTATACGACCTCCCGTCCCGGTGTGTGGTCTTCTCTCTACTGTTGGCAGAAAGTGAGCGCCCTACGAGGGGTGCACAGTGGGATGTGATTGGATTTGGGAGGGAATCTGGGTCAAAATATTTAATCAAATTGGAACAGAATTGCATTTATTGAAAGGATCCTGGAGAGTCACACAAGAATCAACAGGTGCAATCTGAATAAGAATTTAATCACATCAATTATGGTATTGTATCGCTGCCCACGGAGACGCGGTGTTTTGTTTTTGCATGCTTATTTTCATTTCTTTTGTGTCGTTGTTTGTGTGCTTGGAGTGAGTGGTTATTATAATTGAATAATGACATCATAAGTGCAGTGCTTCTGGGGACGCGCACTCCTGTTTTTTCGCGATAATTTTCGTCGTAAATGATCGTAAAAATTTATTCCAACTGGCAGTTTAAGTATTAACTCATCAAACTATCGATTTTATGAATAGTAAAGCGTCATTTATTTACTATTTTTGAAATTTGCTCGCGTTATCTAAATTGTAAAAACAGTAAAAATATACTGATAAGTCCAGCCCATAGCACTACTGCTCGGCTGGCACGCGTTGGATAAAAAACTTTTTAAATAATAAATTATCTATCTTTCCGCAGCCGGCTGCCTAAGATTTAAACTTTACAACCGATAAACAAAATGCTCATGGTCACATCACTGCCACTCGTGAATCCTGACCTCATTCCCATCTACTAACCCCCTCAAAACTCATGTGATACTTTGTCGGAGATGCAGTCGATTGGGCGGTCTCTATCACTCAAGTATCGGACTAACATTCCCATCCACTTCCCCGTGACCCCACCACTGGTCGTGGCCGGCGCCGGTATTGATCAGCATGATAGGGGCCTTTGAGAAGTTGCGAAGCGAGGAAAGATAGCTCCCACTTATCTTCCACGGTTCGTGGATGTAACTTCTGGAGGTCCTGGTCAATAACGGAGTAGCAACTGCGGGTGGGCACCTATGCTTATGCTTTATGCTTATGCTTAAATACTTCAATTGCATTTACATTTTTTAAAATTTACATTGAAAATTAAAACAATATTCTATAAAAATTTCAGAATAGAAAACGCATTTTTTTGGCAAAAACAATCTTTCCAACAACTCGATGCTTTCGGCGCTCTCTTGTACTAAGCTTGCTGGTATTCCTGTCTAGTAAGCATAAGTGAGTTATATATATATATATCAGTTTATGTGATCCTATCAAAAGGTATTGGTTATTAGTTATTGGTCTGATATAGGTTGAAAGCCAAGACAACTTGGGATTAACATTTTTTTATATGAGGAAGTAACTCCAACTGTTATTGGGATTATCGGATTAGTTGTTAGTTCATCTTTTCAGCACCCATTACAGTGATGAAAATTTTTACTTTTCAGCACTGATTTTGAAAGGTTTCCATTCTGTTATTTTTGATAGAGAAAAGAAGATCGTTGCATCGCAAGAGAATGGCAGGAGAAGTAAGTAGTTTCACGACGGTATATCAAAAACGATACTTAATCCACCTTAAGGTGGTTGGCGCCTTCCTCACATTCATGTTGTATTTTTAGGTTGTATTTTCAAATTAATTTAAGATTTTTTTTATTAATTTTTTAATTTTTTTCCATAAATTTTTGTTATAATTATTGTTTTTATTAGAACAGCAATTTTCAACTCTTTTTTAACCAAATCTCCAAAATAAAGGAGAAGGGGGGGGCTGTAATTGAATTTAAAAGTGCTGATATGCCGAGATTAGGTGCACGATGGAATTGCATGCTGTCCCCCTAGTCTTAGTAAACAATGTCTAATGAGTTGTATATTTCAGTAAAAAGTTCTTATCTGCCCATATTTGAAAATTCGGCTATTATGCCAAATCAAGTATTCCGAGAAAAACGATACTTAATCCACCTTTAGGTGGTTGGTGCCTTCCTCACATTCATAAAGTCAATACATTCAGTAAAAATAGCAACATTCCCTTAACATGTTTAACAAATCAATTTTATTACTGATTTCTTTTGATAGGGTTCGCAGACCTTCAATTTTTCTGGCTCATCGGCAAGGTCTGATAAAAAAAAAAACCTATCCAACGAAAGTTCACATGGAAGATTCAGACAATATTTTTATCACAATATCTCAGATCCGGCCTCCAGAAAGTATATAAATAACACTTAATTGCCAATAACTTTTGATAGGGTTGTCAGATCCTTGATGTTTTAGGCTCATTTGAAAGGTCTTTCAATTATCTAACTAACGATGGGTCGCATGATGGACCCGGACATAATTTTTACTGAAATATCTGAGATCCGGCCTCCAAAAAGTGTATAAATAACACTTAAGTGCTAATAACTTTTGATAGGATTTTCAATTCCTTTATGTTTTAGGCTCATTTGAAAGGTCTTTCAATTATCTAACTAACGATGGGTCGCATGATGGACCCGGACATATTTTTTACTGAAATATCTGAGATCCGGCCTCCAAAAAGTGTATAAATAACACTTAAGTGCTAATAACTTTTGATAGGATTTTCAATTCCTTAATGTTTTAGGCTCATTTGAAAGGTTTTTCAATTATCTAACTAACGATGGGTCGCATGATGGACCCGGACATAATTTTTACTGAAATATCTGAGATCCGGCCTCCAAAAAGTGTATAAATAACACTTAAGTGCTAATAACTTTTGATAGGATTTTCAATTCCTTTATGTTTTAGGCTCATTTGAAAGGTCTTTCAATTATCTAACTAACGATGGGTCGCATGATGGACCCGGACATAATTTTTACTGAAATATCTGAGATCCGGCCTCCAAAAAGTGTATAAATAACACTTAAGTGCTAATAACTTTTGATAGGATTGTCAGATCCTTTATGTTTTAGGCTCATTTGAAAGGTCTTTCAATTATCTAACTAACGATGGGTCGCATGATGGACCCGGACATCATTTTTACTGAAATATCTGAGATCCGGCTTCCAAAAAGTGTATAAATAACACTTAAGTGCTAATAACTTTTGATAGGATTGTCAGATCCTTGATGTTTTAGGCTCATTTGAAAGGTCTTTCAATTATCTAACTAACGATGGGTCGCATGATGGACCCGGACATCATTTTTACTGAAATATCTGAGATCCGGCTTCCAAAAAGTGTATAATTATCACTTAAGTGCTAATAACTTTTGATAAGGTTGTCAGATCTTCAATGTTTTGGGCTCATTGGAAAGGTCTTTTTAATACCTTTCTGAAAATGTATAACATGATAGGGTTTCTTGCAAAAACCACCCTTTTTACAATCTTCCGGACATACGCCAAAATTTTTTTTTTAGCATAACTTTTGAAGTACTTAACTAAACTTGCTGAGTTTAAATAGAGACCTATGGGACCCCAAGACTGATCGAATGAGACTAATACGGTCAAAATCTGTTTATCCAGTCCGGAGATAATCGAGTGAAAATTTTTTTGTCCACCCACCTGCACACATCCACACAGACATTTGCTCAGAACATGATTCTGAGTCGATAGGTATACGTGAAGGTGGGTCTACGAGGTCGAATTAAGAAGTTTATTTTTCGAGTGATTTTATAGCCTTTCCTCAGTAAGGTGAGGAAGGCAAAAATCTTGATTTTCCTTTAACTTCAAGCAGATGTGAAATATTTGTGCGCGCTACTAGCGGGCGACTAAATTTGGTCACCCGCTGTTCACCGAGGGTCGAGCTGCTATTTTATGAGCGCGTTTGTGAGCGACCGGTGTGGGGATGAGTGATGGAGGAGCGCTTCCAAATCCTTACTGCGCGCGCCCGGTGGAGATGGTCTTACATGGGCCGACGCTCATATTAAGCACGCAGCCTTTAACTGTCAGGAAAAAGTTGTATAACAGTTTAATCAACTGTCAATGTCAGAGCTTCGGTGTTGTTCAGGAGAATGACAGATGAATATTTTGAGCCTACCGTTGTTTACATCGTTGAATTTAATTCCTTAAGACGAGACAAAAAGTGAAGCAAAACTGCGAAAAAAAAAACTTAAAAATAAATGAATTATTCAGAATGGATCCAAAGTGGAAGACAACTTTTCTTTCTCATTTATGTAAGTATAAAAAATATGTTGTTTGCCGGTTTCTAAACATAATTTTGATTTATTTTTTACAGGATTGGCGTAAAAAATGAAACGACACCTCAAACTTGAATGGCCCAGACGGATAAAATTGTGCCGTCCCATTTACACGTTGCCCAGTGCCCGAATCTTCGCAATGCTGCATAGTGACCGCGACTTAAGCAGCATAAATGCTTAGCCCTGCACACCGTATCGATGTCCGTTCCGGCCCTAGAATCGGCGTCAGCAGCTGCAACTTCTCAAATATTTGTAAACCGACTTAGGTCCTCGATCGCAAGCCTCCGAATGTTCACCAGAAGTCGTCGGTTGCAGCAGCTAAAGCACGTGATACTCAGTATCCGGATTAGCAGTAGCTATCTAACGAAGAAAGCGACATCAACTAGGGCCTGGAATGGAAAAAACATTTTGCTCCAGAAACGTTCCCTTTGTGAATAATAAACCATTAAAATATAATTGCGTAATCATTTCAATAAATTCCTTCTTACCGTCCCGTTGTCAAATTATGGTGTGCTAGGTTCGATGGCCATATCGGCCCAACGAGAAAATAAAAAGCGTTGGGATGGACTTTTGATTACGCACCCAAGGATGTGTCGCATGGTAGATCCGGACAACGTTTTCGTCAAAATTTATGAGATCCGGCCTCAAAAAAGTGGATAAATAACACTTAAGTGCTTATAACTTTTGATAGGGTTGTCAGATCTTCAATGTTTTGGGCTCATTGGAAAGGTCTTTTTAATACCTTTCTGAAAATGTATAGCATGACGGGCTTTCTTACAAAAACCACCCTTTTTACAATCTTCTGAAATGTAGTCAAGATAGTTTTTTTTGCATAACTTTTGAAGTACTTAACTAAACTTGCTGATTTTAAATAGAGACCTATGGGACCTCAAGACGGATCGAATGAGACTAATACGGTCAAAATCCGTTCATCCAGTCCGGAGATAATCGAGTGACAATTTTTTTGTCCACCCACCTACACACATCCACACAGACATTTGCTCAGAACATGATTCTGAGTCGATAGGTATACGTGAAGGTGGGTCTAGGTGGTCAAATAAAGAAGTTCATTTTTCGAGTGATTTTATAGCCTTTCCTCAGTAAGGTGAGGAAGGCAAAACGCGTTTTAGTGTTTGTCACCAAATCTCCGTCAAGGCAATTTCCCATAAGAATGGCATATTAGCCGTTTGGTTTTTCGCATCGGCAGCCAAATCTAAACACTATTTTAGTGAAATTCAAGTTTCAGAAGATGCGTTGGAACATCATCTACCACCTGGTGCTAACATCTCATTTCTGCCAAAAGTGGATATTAGCCGTTTTTTCAATGATGGGCAGTTATAAATCTTTGTCGAGACAAAAGGATGTATTCAGCAACATAATTAATACAGACTTTTTCCAGAAGAGACGCAGACACTGCTTAAGCAATGTGGCAACCGGGCGTTTCACATCTGGCGCGACTCTCGCACGTAAACAAAAAGACCCGGCCTTTTGAGGTTATGCAAAAAATCACCCTTTTAATAGCTACAAAAAAACTTTTTCTTGGCATAACTTTAAAAGTACTTCACTAAACAGAATAAAATTTCATAGGGTCTTAGGGGACCCAAAAACGAACAGAATAAGGCGGATCCGGCCAAAATCGGATCAGCCAGTTCCAAGATAATCGTGTGAAAAAAAATCATGTCTACACACATCCCCACAGACATTTGTTCCGAATTTGATTCTGAGTCGAAAGGTATACGTGAAGGTATATTTAGATGGTATATTTAAGAAGTTCAATTTTCGAGTGATTTTATAGCCTTACCTCAGTGAGGTGAGGAAGCCAAAAATATCAATTAATTTGTAAAAATTTATGCTTTAAATTTTAGAGTATTTTTTTCTATCTGTGCAAGTCCAAAAAAAAAAAAATTAAAATGTATATGTATAAAAATTTACGTTATATTTTATTTTTTGAAGTGTTTACAATGGATTGCAGCATTTTTTTCTCAATAAAAATTTAAATTTTCAGCAATTAAAATAATTTCCCCCATTTCCTCCTTTTTGGAGAATTAATGAAGGGAGAAGAGTACATAAACTTGAAATAAAACATTCAAATGTTTATCAAAATTTGAAAAAAATAAAACTTGATACAACGTTCAACAAAAAACTTTTGCTTTTTTAATAAAAGCAAAAACCTAAATGAAATATTAAAAAAAATATTGGATTTATTTTTTCTATAACTACACTTGATCAATGGTTGATTTATGATGTGAAAAGTAAAAATTGAGTAAAAATAAAAATCTGTTTATTATTTGAAATATTTTTTCTAGAACATATACAATAAATAACAAAATAATATTGACTAACTACTTTTGTTTGCAGATTTGCACATGATTAGAAGAATATATTCAGCAAAAATCTAAATGTTTGAAATAATTTACAAAAATAATCTGGAAATGTTTGAACTAGAAGTAAAAGAAACCAATAAAATTAATTTCTCATGAATAACTATTATTTTTTACACCCGCAGGAAAAAAAGATTTGTTACAAGATTGTTTAACTTTTCATGACACATTTTGCAGCAAAATATAGCGACCATTATTTGAATGAAAAATGTGTTTGAAAAGTGCTTTATACACCATTCCTGTTGGTTTGAAATCATCAGTTTTCAAATCATCTAATTACTACAAAAGATTGCTTTTTGCAAAAAAAAAATCTCGCCAGAATTTCAGAAAAAAATCAAATATTTTTTTAAAACAAGCCCAAACATGCTAAATGGGATAGCCATATCAAGAAAATGCATTTAAAATTATTTTTAGTTGCATGGAGCTCTATTTCCATAAACATTTGCAAGCTTTAAAAAATGCATCTCATTCATCGGGTTTATTTTTATTTTCACCCCCCTTAAATTTAAAAAAAACTGCAACGGCCTCAATGTTATTTCTTTGAAAAAATTAGTTTGAATTCTTTACCGAATTTATATTGCAAACAAAAATCAAAAGTATGATTGGTTTTGTTTTGTTTAAATTCAACTAGATAGATAAATAGAAGTGTTATTTTGGGCCAAACTGATGAAATTGAATTACAGTTTTAAAAACCCCTTTGAAGATAGAATAGGAACGTTTGAAAACAAACTTTTTTATTTCAACAACCTTTAAAAATTGTAAAAGTTCAAGCTGTGCCCGCAATTCGCTGCAAAGAATGCGAAGCAAAAGCGACAAATAAAGACGGTAATTTAATCCTTTTGAATAAATCATATTGAAAGTGTCGATTACGGCGGGATAACGAGGGCAGGCAGGTTAAGGGAAAAGAGTTCCCCTCGGAAAGCACCATTTTCCCGGCTGTGTATTTGCTTTTTTTTTTTTGTTGCTATTTGCTCTCTAACCAACCGTGGTGAGTAACGAGACGATTCAATTATTCGTTTATTCGCCCCGTTGGTCACGTTTAGCACTCGCTTGAGGTGGGACCAAAATAAAAAATTTGTGTTGTTTTGAATTGCAGAGATATTTTTAAGAAGTTTTTGTTTTCAATGTTATTATCAATTTCCTGACAACTTTTCTTAAATTTGGTCAAAAATCAACTTTTCCTGGTCACCAACCAAAAATTTTCATTCCTTGACAAAATAGCACTGTTCGACTTTTGAACTAGCAAACATTTGGTGTTTTTCTTTTCACTGACTTTGGCTGTATTTGATTACACAGCAAATCGTTGCGGTCGAAAAACCACGTAAAATTTTTCAGTCCGCTTGTGTATTCGATCGGAAAACCGGTTTGCGTTTTCCCACTCACCATCACCGTCATTGGAGGTGGAAACAGCTGAATGTAATAAGGCGGAAAATGTTCACCGGGACTGCACAAGTACACGAACATTTTGGTCTGGCAATGTTGGCTCAATGTTGAATAAATTGTGGGTTTTCCATTGGAAAATGAAGAAAAAATAATTAGAGTTTTGTATTTCATTAATTTAAAATATTCATAAATCTTTCAATTTCTATACAAATAGTTAGATTATCTTTTCTCAAACTGGTCACTTAGCTTCTGCTAACCACTAGACTCTTAACAACCCAACCGGAAGCCATTTCACGAATCCTCGTTGAATGGAGCGCAGTGCGGTAAATAAATCACCACACCGCAGCCAAATCGGCTTACAGCGTGTTCTACACTCCGAGCATAAGGCTTTCACTGCTGGCGCACTCTTTTTCGCCACTTCCCCAGGAAGAAAAATGCTTCCGGCCGAAATGGCTGCAAAGGAAAAGTGAGCTTTAAAAAGCCAATCGATCATTCGGCTTGCTTTTGTTTCGAGATTTTTTTTTCTGTTTTTTTTTTACAGTGAAAAATATTTAAGCAGGTAAGTCCTGATTAGCATTGAGGTTTGCAGAAGATTTTATGAAAAAATAAAATCGATTCTTCAAGCATTGAAAAAGATGCGAGGATTTTTTTATAATCAGGTTGGTATCAGGTTGACTGCCTTATAATATCTTAGCAAATTTAAAATGCTTCATTCTTTTCCTATTTTTTCTGTAGAAAAAATAATGTTCACACCATTTTATTTTGAAAAAGTCAAATGATGAACTACAATCTGGAGTTTTTTTTAACAAGGACCAATAATCCATCCAAATTTCTAGTTTTTGCTTTTTGGATGTTTTTGAATCCGCCTTGAGTCAGGGGTATTAAAAAACACCCAAAAAGCAAAAACTCAAAATTTGGTTAATGGGACCTTTTCAAAAAAAAAGCTCCAAATATTTCTTTAAACATTCTATGTTGTTTTCGCATTAAATCGGTATTCCACTTTGTTTTTTTTTTTTTTTTGCAAACTAGTGCTAAAAAATCATAAAGTTTTGAAGGTTAGATAACTAACTACGCAACTTTTGATAGCCATCCATGTTTTCACGTCGGCGCGTCGAAAAATCCGGATTTTATTTTGAAAAAATCATATCTCGGAATCCTGTTTATGAACCTCGCCCAATTTTAGAAATTTTATGTAAAATTGCCCGAGGAATCCGTTCAAAATACTTTCAGATATAGGCTCTTTGGTCCAGACACCATCAAAACGGCATTTGATGTTTTCATGAAACTTTCTCAAATGTTAGGCTAGATTTTTGAAACTCCACATAATTTTTTCTTCAGCGCCCAATTCAGCTAAAATTTGTTGAAATGGAGCGAAGCTATGATTTTTTGAAAAAAAAAATGGTTTTTGTGAAAATCGACGAAAATGGTCATTTTTCGGACCACCCTAACACCGCGTAGGCCACCCTTATGGCCAAACAATAAAAAAAGAAGTGGTCTAATTATTTTGGCCAAGGAACCCTCAGAAAAATGTTGAGCCAAATCGAAGCACTTTTTATTTTTTCTTTGACTTTCATATGGATCTGCTGTGTAATTACAAAAATGTTGAATTGTTGCGCAGCCAAGTTATCAGGGCAGCATGCCCTCTGGAGTAAGCCTGCAGCGTTGCAAGGTCAGGAACTATCCACTGGTAGGGTTTCCTCGGCGATGTCACTCCAGGTACTTACTTCGGGACACTTTTGCACCTTACCCACTGCACTATTACTTTGAACTATAACTGGACTCCACTTGTATTTCTTTCTGAGGGAAACACGTTGGTAGGATGATCTTCGAACTTGATTTTATTGAATCTTCAACAGGGTTTTGTTCCAGGTTGGATAAGTTACAGTAGCAATGTATGAATCACCTAATGCTTGATCATGTTACGTTAGCATTCGATATCTACGTAGAGAAATTTCGTGACCGAGTACATCCCTTCGATGCCCTAGTTTATTAATTAATTGATCCGATCTTCTCCTAGAACTCAACATGTACCCCAAAGGGTCAAATAGTTAAGCGGGTTGCCTACATTTCAAGCAACACTTAGATGTCCTGAGATTTCAAATCATTCTTGCCAGATTTACCGTTATTCTTCTATGGATCTTTAAGAGCGATTGAACGCATTTGTAACGTTCTCGTCCATTCCTCCTTTAGGATAGAAAAGGATGGCATACTAAAAATGAGTAGACCACGCCTTTTTTTAAGTTGACATAATGTAGTCCGAGCAGATGCCAGACATTCTTGGAAATCGATCGTACGATCTCGCCTGATTTCTTCGCACTTTCTACATCTTGTGCGCTGAAAACAATAGATTCTTTGTATCCTCACTTATGGTTTGCTGTGACGCCACTTGGTTTTGACCTTGATTTTAGAAATGTTGTGACTTCTCGCGACACTTGCGTTTCGTTTTGATCATCGATATTGAGCTTATAAGACTCTGTAAGAAGTGGTAAGAAGGTATAAGAAGCAGTAAGAAGGAATCTTTTGTTGGGTTTTCTTTCTAGCAAATTAGAAAAAAAAGGAGAAGTGCACAAGGAGTCCAGCTAGGTGGATTGCTCCTTAGGGTCGGCATACGGTACTCCACGGGACATAACAATAACTTCTAATAAATAACGAATAATTACACTTTAAAATACTTACACTGAATCACACACTTTACAGGGCAAAACAAGCAAAAGACCAGATATCATAAATAATTTAAGACGACACAGCATGATTGATCTTGACCTACATTTTTATTTTATTTTAGACGGGTTTCAATAATTTTAACAACTATACTTAAGGGGGAAAGGGAAGGGGCCATAGTGGGGGATTTAAAGACGTTTTAGCTGTTACACGTGTATTTGTATGTTTACTTGCATGCTTAGGTTAGGATCGTTGCTGCTCGTTGGTCGACTGGCTGCTGCTGTTGATCCGCTGCTGGTGGCTGGTTCCGGAACTCGGCGGGAACGTCGGCGATGCCTCAAAGGCCGCCGGGGTTCGATGGCTTCGCCCAAAAGGGCCACAAAAGAAGGGGGGGGGTTTCTTCTTCGGCGTTTCGCGGGCCATATGGTGACGGATGGCCAAGTTCGCTGTCCGGGGAGTGGTACCGCGCGCACAAAAGAGTGGTCCATCCCGAGCGAGGCACACCACTGTTTTTGGGGACTGGTCCACAGTATTTGACGAGTACCACAATGCACTCAGTACCGCGGTACTTCGTGCGACCAGTCCCGACCACTTTACACTTTTCACTGCAGTTTCTTTACACTACACTCGCTCGGGGGTACGATTTTGACCGAGGGGACTTAACGCGGCCAGGGTTTTAACTTGTTCGTGGTGTCCACTAACCGTTTGTAGTGCTGTCCTTCCTCAGTCCGTATTATTAACTTTAAGTGATTTTAATCTGTGGTACGTCACTGTTTATCACTGTTTGATGTGTGAATTTTAACTAGGTTAACTAATTACACACGCGAACTTTAGAACCGGGTCACATGTTGACGGGTGACACCGGCGCGATTGCCGATCTTCACTCCTCCGGACGGTGGTAAAATAAGAGAGCGGGCCTTCGTTTGGGTCCGCTTTTATACCCCCAGAAAATCCATTCCCGCCAGCTCACTTCCGCTTGCGACGATGACAGTTGGTTGACAGTGACATCTGTCACTGTCAGCTGGAACAGGCTGGAACTTACATTTCATATGGGGTTGGTGTCTATGTATTTTTCATGTGACTTTTCTCGACTTAATAGAGTCGCCTACTTTTAATTGATTTTAACTGTGCTTGTTTTCTATTTGTTTTTTTAAATCATGCATGAATAGGTTTTAAGAAATAGGAAATAAATTAATAAAAATCTCCTAGTTTGACACCAACCAAAGGCTAATAAATATAAAATAAATGCATGTGGTACACGATAAACATTAAGACATACATTTAAATATATTTAAACATTTACAGACAACAATTTAAAAATTTACAATCTTCCTTTAAGTCAAATCATGCTGGCCTTTGATTCAGTGTGTATTTTTATTGGAACTGTGAAAACACAGGTTACAATTTTCCTGAGTCGGGTTAAAAAATGACAAAGTTATTTTTTTTGTTATCCTGGGCACATACACATCCAGACATTCCTCGAGTCCTTAGCTTCAGCCAAATTATTGATTTAGTTAAAGTGATTGGTACCATTGAAGGAAAGCTCTTCTCCACTAAATCATTGTAATTTTTCAGAATCAAGGACCACCACTCTTTAAAGAGTAAAGTAAACTCCGGGGCAATATTTTAATGATTTGTTTGTTTTTTTTTTTAATTAAATTTGTTATTCTAGGCACATACACATCTAGACATTACTCGGATCCTTAGCTTCAGCCAAATCATTGATTTAGTTAAAGTGATTGGTACCATTGAAGGAAAGCTCTTCTCCACTAAATCATTGTGATTTTTCAGAATTAAGGACCACCACTCATTAATGAGTAAATTAAAATTAAATAAATAAATATTGTTCACCAAATATATCACAGTTCAATTCATCACTTATGGGAAAAGAATAAATAAACACAACAATTATCACAGAATATCAGATTGAATTGGTTGAATGACTAGAGAAGTTCGTTTCTGCCAATTCATAATGATCTCAATGAATTAATACATCATTACAAACACGAATATCAGCCAGCCGTAACGAATGCTAAGTGGAATCTTAAAGTAGCGAAAATCGCATTAAATTTATTGATGATTTCATATTTATCTACGGATAAGAGATCAAAATTGCAAATATGCTTCTCTGTATCCGGGACTACACTAGGAAAAAATAAATTAATCTGAAGAAAACGAAAAAACAAGAAACCAGAAAATTTGGTTCGTTTCTTGTTAATTGATTACGTCACAAAAATTAATTTGGACCAGAAAAATTATAAACTAAAATCCTTTACGTCGCAAGTAAAAACTTGGACCAGAATGGATCGCATTCATTCATCACACGATTCATTCAAAATTCTTTCAAAAACCCCCACATTCATTCTAAACTTTCATACAAGCTTGCATACAAGTTCGCATGCATACAATAATTAATTATTCTATGCTACGCAATGCTTCATCAAGCTAATTGCTGAAAGGTTATTATGTTAGGGCCTAAACTAGATTTCATCTACCGTTGACATGATGCATCAGTCAAGGTGATGTGTTTAGGCATTAGTGCCTAAGTAAACTTAAATTAAACTTTTATTACTTTCTTCGTTTCTGAAGGAAAGAATAGAAAAAGTAATTAAAATTTACTAGACACTTTTTCACAGTGTTTTTGAACGACTCAGAAGTGGCTGCGTACTGAGCGTTAGCAGGTTACCGTGGGTTACGCTCGATGGCGTTTGTTCCACCCCTGCGCGCTGTCAACCACAACTGTCACGGGAATGTCAGTCAAAAAATAAAAACATTCCACAAAGCTAGACGGCATGAACGGCGATTTGGTTTTTATTCGGTAAGTTATTTCTGTAATTTTATTCAATTCTAGTGATTCATTAATGTTCTTTTTCCTAATTTCAGATCTTTAGCAACTTCATTCATCGACCGGTTTCAGGAGAACCTTATCGGCGGAGTTTGCTGGTGAGTTTTGATCGAAGTGATGACAGTGAAGAAATTGAAAAAAATATGTTTATAAGTGATCAGTGTTTTTGATAATAGTGAAATAAATGAAAAATATAACGTTTTTTTGAAGGTTGTTTTAATTTCGATTTGGTGAGTTGAGATGAAAATTGGAGAAGTTTCAACGTAAACATTGTGCTTCCATTTTGATTGGGATTTCTGAAGCATTTCGCATTTGGTTTTGCGACCTGATTGACATTTCTTATCGTTCGTATTCCTCATGCTGTTCAAAGTGATGCTCGTAAATTATGTTGTTTCGCAATGATGTTATGTTTTCTTATTCATGAATTGGTTTGTGAGTGAACTTTAATTTGAGAATTCATTCAAGAAATTCATCAAACTTTTTGAAGCGTTTTGAATATCACAGATTCGATGAAAAATGAACAAATTGATTGAAATAGCATGCAAATAGAACGTTTAAAGAATAAATAAATAAATAACGACAAAAGACAAAATAAATAAATAGATCACATTCATCAGTATTATCACAGTTCAGAATTCTTTGGTTATTTCGTGTGTTTCAGGAGCATCACTTTTGCAACTTTTGCTAATTTATGATTTCGCTCAACATAAGAAACTTTTGGTTGTATTTGTGCCTAAGCTCATGGAGTATTTTGCGGTTATATTTTTCTTTTTCCAAAGTGATTAATTGCCTCGTAGGATAAACTGATGAAAACTAATTTTGTTTTTATTGAAATTAATGAAGTTAATTGAAATTCTCCGGGAGACCGTTTAAAAAAGGGGTTCATTTCTGGTCAGGAAATAAAGCACTTTTTTATTTTGCGTTGGGCGCCAATTATAAGACTATTTTTTAGAAGACGTAAAGATGATATAAGAAGGATTAGAAGAACTCTTTTGTTGGGTTTTCTTTCTAGCAAATTAGAAAAAAAAGGAGAAGTGCACAAGGAGTCCAGCTAGGTGGATTGCTCCTTAGGGTCGGCATACGGTACTCCACGGGACATAACAATAACTTCTAATAAATAACGAATAATTACACTTTAAAATACTTACACTGAATCACACACTTTACAGGGCAAAACAAGCAAAAGACCAGATATCATAAATAATTTAAGACGACACAGCATGATTGATCTTGACCTACATTTTTATTTTATTTTAGACGGGTTTCAATAATTTTAACAACTATACTTAAGGGGGAAAGGGAAGGGGCCATAGTGGGGGATTTAAAGACGTTTTAGCTGTTACACGTGTATTTGTATGTTTACTTGCATGCTTAGGTTAGGATCGTTGCTGCTCGTTGGTCGACTGGCTGCTGCTGTTGATCCGCTGCTGGTGGCTGGTTCCGGAACTCGGCGGGAACGTCGGCGATGCCTCAAAGGCCGCCGGGGTTCGATGGCTTCGCCCAAAAGGGCCACAAAAGAAGGGGGGGGGTTTCTTCTTCGGCGTTTCGCGGGCCATATGGTGACGGATGGCCAAGTTCGCTGTCCGGGGAGTGGTACCGCGCGCACAAAAGAGTGGTCCATCCCGAGCGAGGCACACCACTGTTTTTTTGGGGGACTGGTCCACAGTATTTGACGAGTACCACAATGCACTCAGTACCGCGGTACTTCGTGCGACCAGTCCCGACCACTTTACACTTTTCACTGCAGTTTCTTTACACTACACTCGCTCGGGGGTACGATTTTGACCGAGGGGACTTAACGCGGCCAGGGTTTTAACTTGTTCGTGGTGTCCACTAACCGTTTGTAGTGCTGTCCTTCCTCAGTCCGTATTATTAACTTTAAGTGATTTTAATCTGTGGTACGTCACTGTTTATCACTGTTTGATGTGTGAATTTTAACTAGGTTAACTAATTACACACGCGAACTTTAGAACCGGGTCACATGTTGACGGGTGACACCGGCGCGATTGCCGATCTTCACTCCTCCGGACGGTGGTAAAATAAGAGAGCGGGCCTTCGTTTGGGTCCGCTTTTATACCCCAGAAAATCCATTCCCGCCAGCTCACTTCCGCTTGCGACGATGACAGTTGGTTGACAGTGACATCTGTCACTGTCAGCTGGAACAGGCTGGAACTTACATTTCATATGGGGTTGGTGTCTATGTATTTTTCATGTGACTTTTCTCGACTTAATAGAGTCGCCTACTTTTAATTGATTTTAACTGTGCTTGTTTTCTATTTGTTTTTTTTAATCGTGCATGAATAGGTTTTAAGAAATAGGAAATAAATTAATAAAAAATCTCCTAGTTTGACACCAACCAAAGGCTAATAAATATAAAATAAATGCATGTGGTACACGATAAACATTAAGACATACATTTAAATATATTTAAACATTTACAGACAACAATTTAAAAATTTACAATCTTCCTTTAAGTCAAATCATGCTGGCCTTTGATTCAGTGTGTATTTTTTTATTGGAACTGTGAAAACACAGGTTACAAGCTGGACTGATTTCAAATATTTATTATGCTCGCGCGGTGACATGAATAATAACATTATTTTAACATTCTCATAGTGTCATAATTTACTCAGTTAATATGAGTTCGAATCGAACGATAGAATGAAATTTCGAATTCTATGATTAATTTTCCACTAGGAAAAGATAAAATAAAATTCTAATTAGAGCAGTTCTCTACGAAATCGATCTTTTTTTTTGAATTTTAATTTTTGTATTTTTTAATCCGGCTGAAACTTTTTTGGTGCCTTCGGTATGCCCAAAGAAGCCATTTTGCATCAATAGTTTTTCCATTTAATTTTCCATACAAAAATGATATACGAAAATTCAAAAAACTGTATCTTTTGAAGGAATTTTTTGATCGATTTGGTGTCTTCGGCAAAGTTGTAGGTATGGATAATGACTACACTAAAATAAAAGATACACGTTAAAAAAATTGTGATTTTTAATTTATTTTTTGCCACGTTAACTTGATTTGCAAAAAAACACTATTTTTAATTTTTTGATATGTTTTAAGAAACATAAAATGCCAACTTTTCAGAAATTTCAATTGTGCAATAAATCTTTGAGCGAGTTATGAATTTATGAATCAATACTGATTTGATTAAAAAATCGAAAAATTGGTCGCAAAAATTTTTCAACTTCATTTCTCGATGTAAAATCAAATTTGCAATCAAAAAGTACTCTAGTGAAATTTTGATAAAGTGCACCGTTTTCGAGTTAAATCCAAGTTTAGGTAGCTTTTTTGAAAATATTCGCAGTTTTTCATTTCTTTTAAATTAGTGCACATGTTTGCCCACCTTTGAAAAAAATATTTTTGAAAAGCTGAGAAAATTATCTATAATTTGCATTTTTGAACTTTGTTGATACGACCCTTAGTTGCTGAGATATTGCCATGCAAAGGTTTAAAAACAGGAAAATTGATGTCCCACCCAAACAACACACCATTTTCTAATGTCGATATCTCAGCAACTAATGGTCCGATTTTCAATGTTAAAATATGAAACATTCAATAAGTTTTCCGATCTTTTCGAAAAAAATATTTTCAAAATTTGTAAACCAAGACTAACATTTTAAAAGGGAGTAATATTAAATGTTTGGCCCTTTTGAAATGTGAGTCTTGGTTTAAAAAATTTGAAAATATTTTTTTCGGAAAGATCGGAAAATAACGGAAATAACTAAATCATTGATATTTTTCTTACTAAAACTATAGTAGCATACTTAGTAATGGTAAATTTAACGTAAAGATAAAGCTTGCAAGCTTTAAACTTCAAACTTTACCAGTTCGAAAATATTGCAAAAATTAATTGAAATCCTCTCAATGTCATCCAAGTTTATGGTACTAACTTTAAGCAAAGGTTGTAAAATCGGATGTGCGATATAAAGTCGAAAAAATAAGATCGAATGGACGAAAGGTTAACAAATTTAACAAGTAATCAAAATTATAAACTTATTAAAAAAATCTTGAATTTTTTTTTCTTGAAAACAAATCTGATTTTTTCTGTGAGTTAATCCTTGATTTATGCATACTTTTAGTAATGATCTTTTTTTTTATTAAACAAAATAACTTCCATACCATTTTTGAGAAGATTTTCATTCTTGCAAACATGAGCAGATCCTCCAAAACAAGTTCGACTTCTAAAATATTTTTCAAGTTTTTATTTTATTTTTAAAAACAGCCTTTTCTTGTTTGCCGTAATTTTTTGTAAGTTATTCCATTCTTTCAAAAATGAGCAGTCATCTGAAAAAAAGTTCGACTTTTAAAATATTTTTTTAGGTGTTTATTTTATATTTAATAACATATTCTTGACTGTCGTAATGATTTTCATTTTTCGTAATGATTCCATTCATTCAAATAATAATTGTTCGTTTTGAAAATGCTACTTCTTAAATAGTTTGTAAGTTTTTATTTTATCAACCCTCTCTTTCAAAAATATTCCTGTTATCCGGTTTTTTTTTATTCAGAGGACCTCTAATTTTTTAAGAATATAGAATTGAAATTAAAGAATAACTTTGAAATCACCTTTACTAATATTTGTGTATTTAGGCTCACATCAAAAGTTTTGTTTTGTAAAATGCATTTTTTTAACTTGACCTGTTGGCCACTTTTGTCCATTCGACCTTTTGTCCGTTCGACCTTATGTCTTTCGACCTTTTATCATCAATCAAATAAAAATCAAACCATCCACTTTCACGACCCCCGGGTCTTTTGTGGTCTGCAAGTTTCTGCTCGAACCTAGGAGTCCAAAGGCTTGAATGGGGAGAGCACCAAAATCTATTTTTACTCCAAAGAACCTTCCACTCCAGGGTTCGAACTGACGACCTTTGGATTGTGAGTCCAACTTTCATCAGCGATTCCGCCGAAGCAGGCTTGGATCCGATGGAATTCTGTAAAATCACATTTAATATATTATAAACCCTCAAATGTTTTGTAAGTATTTATGTTTTGCTTTGAAATGAATCTGAAGAAAAAAAAAATTAATTCGGTTTTCAAGCAATTTTTCAGTTAAAGTTTTTGAATAAAAGATTAAAGATATCGATTAAGAATATTACACATTTAGAGAAATTCGATTAAATCAAAAGAAGTTGAAATACGACTTTCCCGCATCGAATTTGTTCAAAAAAAAACTTTATTGCAAACCTCCCAACTTTGCTGATCGAAAAATTTTCCCAACTATCCATATGTAAAGTGGTGAAAAAAGGATTTGCTTGGAAAAAGTTTTTCTCACAACTCCCTCCTTCGCAAACCCCAACTGATGCGATGAGCCTAAACTGTCAATGCACTGTCAACTTTTGCCGACCCACTTTCGGCTTGAGCGATGATTCTATCCGACAAACGTTTCCTGTTTCCTCCTCAGGCAATGTCGAGGGGTGGCGAAAAAGGTCCAGGATGTCACCTGGTTGATCAGTTTGACCACGCAAAATCGATTACCTTTACAGTGCTGCCAGTAATGCAGGTAGAAAAGGGAAAAAGTCAATTACCGTTTACGAACCACTTGAGCTATTGACCCATCAAGCCAGGGAGTAATTTTCTGAGCTCTTCCTCCCCTCCCACCCTCTGAAACCCAAGAAAACTGTCCCCTCAAAGTCGAATCAATATCCATAACAGCATCGATAACTCTGCAAGGCAACAGGTCCTGGAGTGTGACTTTATTCCACCTTCCTTCCACCCCCGCCGGAGTGCGGACTCTTGTCTGACAACATGTCGGAATTTATGACAGCTCAGACATTACACGTGTGTGGAATCTCCAAAGAAAGCACCTTTTCGCTGACGCTCCCCTTCCCAGGAGAGAATTCCTAAACTTGCGCTGAAGTGGAACAATTTGTCTTCCTGCTGGCTGACTGCCGATGGCAAAAGGTCGAACCAGGTGGAAAGGGCAAAAGTTTTCCATACTTTCTTTGGATCGGTGGATTTTCTATTTCCTCGCTTCTTCCTCATGGAAATGATGGAAATCGGGGAAAAGGTGTTTCCATTGTGATATCGGACCGATTCGAGCTGCTTTGAGGGAAAGGTTATGGTTCTGGAGATATGAACAGGAGAAAGTAAAAATTAATATTCGTTTGAAATGGCAGAAAAGGTGTAATCCAATTTGATTTCATTTGAAGTCATGGTATTATATTATCCTGGAATATTTCTTGTTTTTTTTTTATTCGGCTAAAACTTTTTTGGTGCCTTCGGTATGCCTTAAGAAGCCATTTTGCATCATTAGTGTGTCCATATAATTTTCCAAACAAATTTGCAGCAGTCCATACAAAAATGTAATATGAAAATTCAAAAATCTGTAACATTTGGAGGAGTTTTTTGATCGATTTAGTGTCTTCGGCAAAGTTGTTGGTATGAATAAGGACTACACTGAAAAAAAGATTTACGCGTAAAAAATTGGTAATTTTTAATTTCACTTTTTGTTACAAAAAATTTAAAAGAAAAAAAACTATTTTTATTTTATTTTTTTAATATGTTTAAGGCGACATCAAATGCCAACTATTCAGAAGATTCCAGAATGTGCAAAATATCTTTGACCGAGTTATGAATTTTTGAATCAATACTGATGTTCTCAAAAAATCGAATTTTCAACTTCATTTTTCTATTTGAAATTCGAATTTGTAATCAACAAATACTTTTTTGATATTTTGATAAAGTGCACCGTTTTCAAGTAATAGCCATTTTTTGGTAAGTTTTTCGGAAATAGGCGTAGTTATTCATTTTCAAAAATAAGTGAATATATTTTGCTTTTTTAACTTTGTTGATACGATCCTTAGTTGAAGGGATATTGCCATGTAAAGTTTTAAACAAAAAAAAATTATGTTTTCTAAGTCGATATCTCATCAACTAATGGTTCGATTTTCAATGTTAAAATATGAAACATTCGTGGAATTTTCCATTTTTTTTTTGAAAAGAATATTTTTTTTTTATATTTCAAACGGGCGTAATATTGAATGTATTTTTCTTTTCAAATCAAGCTTTAGTGGCAAAAAATGAAATTATAAATCATATTTTTTTCCGTGTATCATTTTTTCAGTGTACAGTCATACCCCGGTTTTGCATGCTTCGGTTTTGCACTGCCCCGGTTTTGATTCGTAAAGCTGCCTCGATTAATCATGGCCCGAAAAATGGCCATTTTCGTCGATGTTCGCAAAAAAAAACAACTTTTTTCACAAAATCATAACTCCGCACCATTTCAACAGATTTTAGTCTTAGTAGTCTTGGAAACAAATGAAAAGGTATTAGAAAAATTTTGAACCCAATCAGAGAACTTTTTGTTCCAATAATGCTGTTTTCGTGGGGAATTACAGTATAATCCTATGAAAAATCCTCCAAGCTTCAAAAAATTGTAATGTTTTGGAACCAGAAAGTTGTCAGCTATCTATTGCATTTATAAAAACATGAAAATTTTCTCAAAATACGTATTTTTCCTGTATTTTGAAAATGCAATGTTTCTCAAAAAATACTCAAATTATTGTTATTAAAATTGGGTATCAAATTACCGAGATTTTTTCATACATTTTAAAAGTTATGCATTTTTATTGAAAATACTCAAAATTTTCACAAAACTTCATTTTTAAAAAAGTACTCAACATTTCAGTTTTTTACAATATGTGTATCAAATCAAAGGGGTTTTTTCAAACATTTCGAAAGTTATAACCCATTTTTTTGAAAATACAAAAAAACTACGTATGTTCGAAAACACTTTTTTATTGAAAATACTAAAAATTTTCATAAAACTTTATTTAAGAGCAGTTCTCTAGGATTTCGGTCATTCGATTTTTTTTGTATTTTTTAATCCGACTGTCCATACAAAAATGATGTATGAAAATTCAAAAATCTGTATCTTTTGAAGGAATTTTTTGATAGATTTGGTGTCTTCGGCAAAGTTGTAGGTATGGATACGGACTAGGGTATTTTAACCATTAGTGGACCCCCTAGTAGAGCCGAAGCACATTTTTCGCAAATTTTCAATATTTTAAGCACTTTTCCATAACCCTTTGAACAAAATAATGGAAGCTGGAGTGTTTTGAACAATTTTAAGTATTTGTTTCATCAGTTTTTTGTTTTTGAGCAGAAAAATAGCCATTTGAAAATAAAGTTTTTTTTGCCTGTTATGAACCCCCTTTTCCTATAGTGGACCCGGGTCCATAATCCGATTGTGGACCCGGGTCCACTATAGGCAAACTGTTATTTTTATACCTAATTTAACCGATATTTGATGTTTTGATGCATTGTGTAGGTCTAATGATAGATATAATAAATAAAAGATGAGTTTTGCTCACTTTTCATCATGAACAAATATGTTTTGTTAACAAATTTGGCTTTAAACAACAAAAAAACCTAACAGACATTTAAACACATTTATTTCCGAAAAAGATCAGAGAAAACGTTTCAAAAACCACTGTAAACATACAAATAATTTAAAAAGAAATTTTGATGCAATTTTTCCATATTAATTACATAAATGATTGACCGAAACTAAACAATAGATTTGTTTACAGTTGCTGATAAAACCACGCATGTTTATTTAAAAATAATGTTTTGTTATTGATTTATTATTATAAAATATCATTTCAAACTGCAACTATGATGCTTCAGTAAAGTACCTTAACTAAAGTTTTGATTAATTATAAATTCTTTCGGCTTCAGCATATTTGGTACTTTTAACATGAAAACAGCTATATTTATACTCATAAGTGAAAAAAATAAGTGTTTAGGTGGATTACAACAAGCATTTATTGTATGTTTAAGAGAAACTTTTGCTTAAATACACAGTTTTCTTTATTTTTGTAAGTTAAATTAACAGGGGTCCACTTTTGGAAAAGTTTAGATTTTCGTTGTCCTATATTGGACCCCCCTAATTTTTTGCTCGAAAATGAGCAGTTCTTCGCTTTATTTTAGTAAAGTTTCTTAAACTTACATTATTTCGACCTGCTGAAGTTGAATTATCAGTCAAAACATGATTGGATAGTTAATTCAATCATAAAATATAAATGCAGTTTTGTTGTGAAAATGCTAGTGGCCATGGCTGATTTCAGATGTCGAACTCAAAACACTTATTTTGGCTCAAAGGACACGTCAATGTCAGCCAACATTGTTTTAAATTATGCTGAACATGCCAAATAACAGATTTGTAGACAAAAACACGCTTGAAATTGTGGTTTTATTGATTTTTTCATCAAAAACACTTCAGAGGGTCCACTATAGGAAAGGGGTCCACTAATGGATAACGTACCCTACACTGGGAAAAAATAATATACGGTAAAAAAAAAATTGGTGATGTTTTTATTTAACTTTTTAACACTAAAACTTGATTTACAAAAAAACACTATTTTTATTTTTTTTATTTTTTGATATGTTTTAGAGGACATAAAATGCCAACTTTTCAGAAATTTCCAGGTTGTGCAAAAAATCATTGACCGAATTATGAATTTTTTAATCAATACTGATTTTTTTCAAAAAAATCGAAATTTTGGTCGTAAAAATTTTTCAACTTCATTTTTCGATGTAAAATCAAATTTGCAATCAAAAAGTACTTTAGTGAAATTTTGATAAAGTGCACCGTTTTCAAGTTATAGCCATATTTGGGTAACTTTAAAAAAAACGCAGTTTTTCAATTTTTAAAATTAGTGCACATGTTTGCCCAGTTTTGAAAAAAATATTTTTGAAAAGCTGAGAAAATTCCCTATATTTTGCTTTTTCGGACTTTGTTGATACGACCCTTAGTTGCTGAGATATTGCCATGCAAAGGTTAAAAAACAGGAAAATTGATGTTTTCTAAGTCTCACCCAAACAACCCACCATTTTCTAATGTCGATATCTCAGCAACTATAGGTCCGATTTACAATGTTAAAATATGAAACATTCGTGAAAATTTCCGATCTTTTCGAAAAAAATATTTTCAAAAATTTTAAATCAAGACTAACATATCAAAAGGGCGTAATATTGAATGTTTGGTCTTTTTGAAATGTTACTCATGATTTGAAAATTTTGAAAATATTTTTTTCGAAGAGATCGGAAAATTTCACAAATGTTTTATATATTAACATTGAAAATCGGATTGACGATAGAAAATGGTGGGCTGTTTGGGTGAGACTTAGAAAACATCAATTTTCCTGTTTTTAAACCTTTGCATTGCAATATCTCAGCAACTAAAGGTCGTATCAACAAAGTCCGAAGAAGCAAAATATAGAGAATTTTCTCAGCTTTTCAAAAATACTTTTTTCAAAACTGGGCAAACATGTGCACTAATTTTAAAAAATGAAAAACTGCGACTATTTTCAAAAAAGTCACTTAAATATGGCTATAATTTGAAAACAGTGCACTTTATCAAAATTTCACTAAAGTACTTTTTGATTGCAAATATGATTTTACATTGAAAAATGAAGTTAAAAATTTTTACCACCAAAATTTCGATTTTTTTTTAAATCATAATTTATTAAAACATTCATAACTCGGTCAATGATTTTTTGCACAACCTGGAAATTTCTGAAAAAATGGCATTTTATGTCCTCTAAAACATATCAAAAAATAAAAAAAATTAAAAATAGTGTTTTTTTGTAAATCAAGTTTTAGTGATAAAAAGTTAAAAAAATCACCAATTTTTTTTACCGTGGATTATTTTTTTCCAGTGTAGTACATATCCATACCTACAACTTTGCCGAAGACACCAAATCGATCAAAAAATTCCTTCAAAAGATACAGATTTTTGAATTTTCATACATCATTTTTGTATGGACATCTGCCAAATTTGGTTGGAAAATTATATGGACAAAGTTATGATGCAAAATGGCTTCTTTGGGCATACCGAAGGCACAAAAAAAGTTTCAGTCGGATTAAAAAATACAAAAATTAAAATTGAAGAAAAAAGACCGATTTCGTAGAGAATTGCTCTTAAGAAAAAGAACATCAAATTTCAGTTTTCTACAATGTGGGTATCAAATATCAGGAATTTTTCATACATTTCCAAAGATATAACACAAATTTGAAAATACACAAATCTGCCGAAATTTTGGGTACTTTTTCGAAAATACGTAGTTTTATAAATAAATTGAGTATTTAAAACAATGCGTTCTACATTCGAAATATATGAAAAAATCCCATTCATTTGATACCCATATAGCAAAATATTGAAATTTGGAGATATTTTTTCGAAGAGATTTAAGTCTTTTTCGAAATTCTAAAATTTTTGAGTATTTAAAAAAAAATGTGTTTCGAAATTTATGAAAAAATTCCGATCATTTCAAAACCGATAATCATGAGAATTTTTTTTTTCAAGATAAAATTGTATTTAAAAAATACAGGAAAAATACGATTTTTTGTGAACATACTCATGTAATTACGGTATCCCATATAGCCAAAATCCCATAAGCGCTGTGCTTCAGTTATGCACGCCTCGGTTTTGCATCCCCCATAAGCAGGACTAAGCCAAGGCATGACTGTAGTTCTTATCCACCTTCAACATTGCCGAAGACACCAAGTCGATAAATTAACTCCTTCAAAAGATACAGATTTTAGTATTTTCCTGTATCATTTTTGCATGGACAGCTGCCAAATTTGTATGGAAAATTAAATGTACAAACTAATGACGCAAAATGGCTTCTTTGGGCATACCGAAGGCACCAAAAAAGTTTCAGCCAAACTAAAAAAATACAAAAATTAAAATTAAAAGAAAACCGATTTCGTTCACAACACAATTGTTAATTTCAGCTGTCTTGAAAAAGGGAGGTGGGGATTATAAATTTCCAGATGTCACTTAAATCAAATTAATTAAAATTCACACACAAAAAGCGCTACCCTCCAGGGCGGCAGCACATTTATGCTGCCACTGACCGACGTCAACGCAAAAGCTCGCCGAGGCAGCATGTCAGCTAGATTTAAGGCAATTAACCAAATTAGTCGAGCTTTACCAGGACAAAGGTTAAACATTCTAGCAGCGCAAAAAGCCTCCGATTTGTCATGAAGCACGGGGGTATTAAAATTATTCAAAAATGTCAAAAGAGGGCTGTCACGGCAAACGATTTATAAAACACTCAAAATTTAACCAAGCTATTGTAACTGTCATTCATCGAACCGTAACTTTCAACCTGCCACGAAATGGTTCTTCATTTATCATCTTGGAAAACCGCCATCATTTTCCCTCGAGGAAGAAATTCCAACATTATCATGCCCATCAAGTTTGAAACAATTGGAAAACCAAAAAGGGTACAAGCAGCAACTGTTGTGCTTTCCGCTCGTGAAATATTTTCCCAGAATTTCCCCTCGAGGCCTGTCAAGAGAGCCCCCCTCACATGATGACGCACACACAATCATTAAGGCAAATCTAATGGCAAACTGTTGCGCACCCGTCTTCGGCATGATGCGAACAAGCAATGAGATTCAGAATCAGAAAAAAACGGCAAGATGACGACGTCGACGACGTGGCAGTTTGAAATTTATTGTTTCCTTGTCAATTATGGCACCCAACCCATCAAGCAGGCCAGCTTGCGTACTGGAATGGTGTGTCTAAAGAGTTGTGCGAGAGACTGGCAGAGAAAGGCAGTGATGTGAAATTATACACAAAAAATTGCATATTCTGAGCAATGCTTGAAAAGGGATCTATCAATGAACGGGACTGCGCGATAATCGATAGAACTTTCTGTCAGCGATTATTTCCCAAAACGATATTTGATCGCTGAAACACAACGCCTATCATAATCGTTATTGCTTGGCGACGGTCGGTGAACGTAAACACGAAGACGAAACGAACGAAAAATTTGCACCACTCAAGCAGCCGCCCGAACTAGACAACGTGCTCTTTCTCTCGTTTTTGTCTCTCTCTCTTCCTAGTGTATGCTGCGTGGTGACAGAAGTCATATGATTCCTATCATTGGAGAGATGATCGAAATCTCGGTAGAATGTCAAACGACCGCTCTTTAGGCGATATTTCTCCTGGAGGGAAGTCAATGATTGTGTGAGTGACTTTGCGTAGCACTCGTTCCTTTGTGTGTGAAATGAACGAAAGTAGAATGTAAAAATCAGGTTGTCGTGGTGAAAACGATTCGAGTGTTCTGTCAGCTATCACAAATAAAGTCGAAATTTTGCAAGCACTGATTCTGAGCAACAATTTAGAGGAAAATTTTACGTTTGGAAAATTATTATGATTTAAAATGCAAATGCATGATTTTCACAAATATATTCGAATATTTATAATCATGGGCTCTTTGAATTTTGCACTTAAGTGGTCATGACTTGAGATAGGGTTGTCAGATTACCTATCAAACCATGGTAAAAAGGTTAAACATCGAAACATAAATCAGTTGAATTCTAGTTCAATTTTTTTGTCACAGCAATTTTTTAATAAATTTTTAATTGCAACGTTGGTTGGCTTTCTAAGAAAAGAATGGAAATGTCAAAATAAAGTTTAAAAAAGATCAGGCAAAAAGGACTATTTAAATTTGACGCTGCATTCGGTATTTGAAATTTTGAAGCTCGACGACTATTCAAAAATCTTAACACAAATTTCAAGGATATTTGGAAAAAATTGCAGATTTTTTTTTATTGAACATGTAACCATAGAGTCTAAGTAGAATTTTTTATCATTTTTTGATTTATTTTTTTAAGTTTATGTCAACTCTGGACAAAGTCAAGCCCCCTCCCCGGACAAATAAAAAATATAAAAATTGAAATAACAAGCCATAGTTTTAACATTTTAATGACAAATGTGTTTAAAAATGCATTTTACACCTGCCCAGATCATTTGCAATCTTTAGTTTTCTAAACATCAAAGTATTGGCGAAATATTCTCTTTTTGAGCAGTTCTCTAGGATTTCGGTCATTCGATTTTTTTGTATTTTTTAATCCGACTGGAACTTTTTTGGTGCCTTTGGTATCCCCATAGAAGCCATTTTGCATCATTAGTTTGTCCATATAATTTTCCATACAAATTTGGCAGCTGTCCATACAAAAATGATGCATGAAAATTCAAAAATCTGTATCTTTTGAAGCAATTTTTTGATCGATTTGGTGTCTTCGGCAAAGTTGTAGCTATGGATACGGACTACACTGGAAAAAAAATGATTTTTTTATTTAATTTTTTATCACTAAAACTTGATTTGCAAAAAAAAACACTATTTTTAATTTTTTTATTTAAAAAAAAAATCGAAATTTTAGTCGCAAAAATTTTTCAACTTCATTTTTCGATGTAAAATCAAATTTGCAATCAAAGAGTAATCTAGTGAAATTTTGATAAAGTGCACCATTTTCAAGTTAAATCCATATTTAGGTGACTTTTTTTCAAATAGTCGAAGTTTTTCATTTTTTTAAATTAGTGCACATGTTTGCCCACTTCTGAAAAAAAAAATTGAAAAGCTGAGAAAATTCTCTATATTTTGCTCATTCGGACTTTGTTGATACGACCTTTAGTTGCTGAGATATTGCAATGCAGAGGTTCAAAAACAGGAAAATTGATGTTTTCTAAGTCTCACCCAAACAACACACCTCTTTTCAATGTCGATATCTCAGCAACTAATGGTCCGATTTTCAATGTTAAAATATGAAGCATTAGTGAAATTTTCCGATCTTTTCGAAAACAATGTTTTCAAAATTTTAAAATCAAGACTAACATTTTACAAGGGCGTAATATTGAATGAAATTGTAAAAAAAAAAAAAAATTGCAGTGCTGAACAACGGAATTTCACAAAAAAAAAATTTTTGATCGATCGCAAATATGATTTAATACGCAGGAAATGCATTTAATCACATTATTTTCAGTTTATTAAGCTCCTTTTCCATGAAATTTTTTAGCTTTTTGACAAAAAAAATTGTTTTGCCACTTGATTTTTCGAACCGCTTTTGAACGACATAAACTTCAAATAATATTTGCAACGGCTCAATAATATAAAACATAATCAATGATGTAAGGAACAAAATTTTCTTATTTCTTCAATATAAAACATAACATATAATACAATCGAAATGCACTTCCGTAAATTTTGATAATATGCTGGGAGTAAATTTTTAAATCAAAATTATTAGAGTTTATATTTTAAATTTATAAAATGATAGTCCTCTGAACAACATTTCTAAAAAGTTAAAAAAAAAAATTTCAGAAGCGGAGTTTTTATTTTTTTAAAAAAAAAATTATACATTTTTAAATGACATACTTGGTTGAACTTGGTCGAAACATAAAAAAATAATTTCAGGTTTAAAAAATGCCCGAAAACAAGAAAAGTAATCACATTCCAAGCTCATTTTTTTAATTTTCAAGCAAAAGCTATCAAAAAATATTTTATAAAAAATTTGGAAAAAATCAATTAATTTTTTTTATGTTTAATGTTGTTTAGCAATTATGCAATCATTTAAAAAAGATCATTTAAAAATGATTTCAATCAGTTGTATCATTTGTTTGATCAAAATACAATTTTTCAGCTATAATATTGACCTTAAATAAGCTTCTAAAAAAATCTACAATTGAGTCCTAAAACGAAGCTTAAATTGTTGGTATTTTCGCTCACAACGATAAAGCTTATTTTTCTGAGTACGATGTCCCTTTGACCGACCGCAAAGAATTTAAAATAGATTTTTAAATCAATTTTAAAAAATTACTTCACGGCCCTTCTTGACAGAAAAGTTCCTACTTGACAGCTTGTTCCAAAGGGACTATAGTTGACTCATCGAGAAAAAGGGTTGTCTTGTCAGTTTATTTTTTGCATCAAAATAAATAAAAGTGATCAAAAATGGTTTTTAATCGTGTTTTTTAACGTTGTACTTATGCATTTAGAAAGGGTTTAAGGACCCTATTCAAAAAAGTACGAGAATGATTAGAAATAGTGCAAAAAAAAATTTACCTTTATGATTCATTAGAATGGTTTATGGATTCCAATATTCTATTAGAGATGACATGACATCATTTAAGTTTTATTTAGTGAGACCCGGCCTTCGAAAAGTATATAAATTTCTCTTTAGTAACATTATCTTGACTTAGGGTAACCTTATCTTCAAATTATATGACTTATTAAAAAAGGTCATCATCATTTATCGAAGCATCTTATGATCCCTATCAAGAATATCGGGATATTTTTAAAATTGTATGATATTGTTACTAAGTACATACATATGACTAATTTTACTGGTGACCAGAAGGTAACCAGATTTAAAAAAAAATACATTCTCTTGGACCCAAAGCCAGATCAAATGTTTTTTTTTTTTTATATTACGACTTCAAAATTTTCCTAAAATTTACAGATACATAAAAGTTCATTCCAAAAACAAAACATTCCAATAACCTGATTAACATTAAAATTTAATAACCAAATATCAATGAATTTAATAAAAAAAAACCCAATTTAATCCCACCTGGGGTGAGATAGAGCCTTTCTTACAAAAGGAAGTTAACGGCAGTTGATTTTTTTTTTTTTTCAAAGAAATAGCTAAATAAAGAATGGTCCATTCATTAATCAATTCGAAACTCAACCATATTTTTTCATATAACTGAAAAGCGCTGGTTTTTGCCCCATTTGCCATGGCCGGTTGTAAGCTGTGCTCGCACACAAGCATTTTCGATTTTTTTAAATCAGAACACATTGTTTTTACGACAGAGCTTTAGCTCACAATTTGCGATATTCGTAATGTTTTCTGCATATCGCTAAATTGTTCGTATTCTCTGAGTGTTTTTTTTTGCACTTTTCAAAATATTAAAAATTAACGAGAAAACAAAATAATTCCGTCTTGCTCCAGAGCGTTAAAGTGGTAACAAAATGACTGGCAGAAAGTGTTTCAACACCCGAGAATTTGCCGTGTTGTAAACAACGATGTGACGGTAAAGCCGCATAAATGTTCTTGAAAGCTTTGAAACGCCTACTGTAATTCACTAAACTGTCATTTAGGCGTTAGGCAAAATTGTGAGCTTTCAATAAGCAAGCCAGAGTATGCATTTAGGCGTTTTTGGGATTGGGAAGTAAACAACGACTGAGCGCTCGGTGGGACTTCACTACGACAAACGCAAACGTACCGAACCTTGGTGCGCTGGTACGATAAACAAAAATACTAATACACAAAAAGGCTAGTACCGAAGCTAGAAAACTAAATCCGCGATGTGCATTGTCACTGGCACATGGGAAGCTTGGACGCTTCCTAGAAATTCGTTCGCCCAGATATCGATCAGAGAATGAGCAAAACAAAAAAGAAAGGCAAAAGAATGAGCATGAGGCTTCAGAACAGATAGCTGCTTGCGTCTAGTTTGCGTTCACTGAAGCTTAGCATAGAAAATAATGATAGGCGATGTGTGATGACCGAGCAATCGATAAAGCAACGTGCACTAAAAGGGGTAATCTAGTATCAAAACTCTATACGCGCCAGCATCACGCGCCAGCATTGCTCGCGTCTGCATGTGAAGCTCAACTTGACAACTTGTCGACGAAGCGACGAAAATCGATCGTCCATGATTTTTGCAGATTTTTCGAATGAATATTGCTCGAGAAATGATTTGGGAATGAAGCTTGATTTGGCGTCGGAGCCAAAAGCAAATCCTATACCTTTCTTTAGTAAGAAAGGCAAAAATGGAAATTTTCTAAAATCTGAACGGTAAATCCGAATGAGGTCAAATTTGTTTCAGAACATCGATTATGGTCTAGATTATGATGTGGAGAAAAAAAAATTAGATAAAATGCCAAAGGAATAGTTTTGGCATTTGGTGAAAATTGGCTTTTACCTTTTTTAGGGGTTTTCCCCCCTCACAGTGAATTGGTCCACAAGCTGTAAATCAAGAACCACATTACCGACATGGATGAAAATTTGGGAGGATGTAGGGCTGGAAAAATGCAATTTTTTGGATAAATAAACGATTTCAATACTTCAATTTTCGACCGAATTTTTATTTGAAAACCGCCTGATTTGGTGAAAACACACTCCGAGTCCCCATAAAAATGGATAAATTCAAATTTGGTATGGAACTGGTTCAGGTTCAGCACATCCCTTTCAAATGCGCCCAAGAGAGCTTAAATCCATAATGTGGGCTCTGAGAAACCCCTACCACAAAATTGAGCACTTTTTACCACACACGGACGTCACGCGTGCTTTACAGTAAATTAAGCGCCAAAATTCGGATATTGGAGGTAGACCAATTCTGTCATTGTCAATCGATCGGGCGTCGAAAATCGATCGTCCATGATTTTTTGCAGATTTTTCGAATGAATATTGCTCGAGAAATGATTTGGGAATGAAGCTTGATTTGGCGTCGGAGCCAAAAGCAAATCCTATACCTTTCTTTAGTAAGAAAGGCAAAAACATGATTAAATTCATTCAAATCAATAACATTTCCCACCACTGCCAAAAAGAATGACACACAATAAAAGCACACCCGTGGCGACAGCCAGCTGACGGATGGGAGAGAGCACTGTGCCAACTCTTCCCTCAAGGCTTTTCTGGCGAAAGAAAGCCATTCGCGGGAAAATTATTCAAATTTGACATCGCCGATCACCGACGAATGCCAAGCGTGACAAATTTTAGAGGAAGGGAAAAACTCGCACTGCTGATACCTTTGAAGCCTGGAGATTGAAATTTTTCGGGGGAAGGAATCCTTCTTCAAATCAATGGGGGGGGGGGTATAATCCGTGTTTTGCTTCTGGGTATCTTTAAGGAAGGGGGATTTGGTTGATCTTACCTGGAATAAGAACGGAATTTCAATTTTTCGTTCGTTTTGCTTGATTGGGAGCTGACAAGAAAAAGAATTTTGACGAAATTTTTCAAAATAAAATTTCATTTTGCAGAAACTCAAATCTAATGAATTGAGGTTATGAAACAGTTCCCACCATGTGTCATATAGCACAACGCATTCCACGTGATTCGCACGTGTTGATAGGGAATTTTCCATGATTTATTACCGGCGACCGTGACCTGCTCGAGTGAGAAGGTTTATCAATATTGCCCCCCTTTTTGCACCTCAACCATCGAGTGTTCGAGCAAATTTTGCATATCTTTATTAGAATTGGTGCAATTTATTACCCTTCACAGTCTATACGGCGTAACGGTTTATCACTTTTCGAGGTTAAGGTACAAATTTAATCAACGTCATCACCGTCAAGCCTCTTTGTTGACTAGAGGTTCTGGCATAAATCTTGTGGAATTTGGGACATTTAGAGCTGCTTTGTCTGATGGAAAGTGATGAAGATTAATCCCTGGTTAGAAAACCCTCTATCAGACCAAGCCGTAATCCCAATCGATAAATCTCAATGAATCGAGATCGGGAAACTTCTGGTTTCACTCTCGGAAGCAGAGAATTAAATGGCGATAAAATAAATACACTCTCTTAATTCCTAATTCTCATTTCCCGGGAAGATCCACCGCACAGTGGGGCCAAACCCGGTGCTAATCCCATGAAATTGATTACGAGAAAGGCCGCAGGTTTTTTGACCTCAAAAATAGTGTTCTATACGTAAAAAAGTCCGATAAATCGAATGGTGATGACCCCATCCACCGGAGACCACGGGAACAGGTCCATTTTGCCCCTTTTCCCCTAAAAATCAATTTTCTCAAACTATTTGACCTGTACAGAAAAAGGCCGCAGGTTTTTTGACCTCAAAAATAGTGTTCTATACGTAAAAAAGCCTGATAAATCGAATGGTGATGACCCCATCCACCGGAGACCACGGGAACAGGTCCATTTTGCCCCTTTTCCCCTAAAAATCAATTTTCTCAAACTATTTGACCTGTACAGAAAAAGGCCGCAGGTTTTTTGACCTCAAAAATAGTGTTCTATTTGTAAAAAAGCCTGATAAATCGAATGGTGATGACCCCATCCACCGGAGACCACGGGAACAGGTCCATTTTGCCCCTTTTCCCCTAAAAATCAATTTTCTCAAACTATTTGACCTGTACAGAAAAAGGCCGCAGGTTTTGACCTCAAAAATAGTGTTCTATACGTAAAAAGTCCGATAAATCGAATGGTGATGACCCCATCCACCGGAGACCACGGGAACAGGTCCATTTTGCCCCTTTTCCCCTAAAAATCAATTTTCTCAAACTATTTGACCTGTACAGAAAAAGGCCGCAGGTTTTTTGACCTCAAAAATAGTGTTCTATACGTAAAAAAGCCTGATAAATCGAATGGTGATGACCCCATCCACCGGAGACCACGGGAACAGGTCCATTTTGCCCTTTTCCCCTAAAAATCAATTTTCTCAAACTATTTGACCTGTACAGAAAAAGGCCGCAGGTTTTTTGACCTCAAAAATAGTGTTCTATACGTAAAAAGCCTGATAAATCGAATGGTGATGACCCCATCCACCGGAGACCACGGGAACAGGTCCATTTTGCCCCTTTTCCCCTAAAAATCAATTTTCTCAAACTATTTGACCTGTACAGAAAAAGACCGCAGGTTTTTTGACCTCAAAAATAGTGTTCTATACGTAAAAAAGCCTGATAAATCGAATGGTGATGACCCCATCCACCGGAGACCACGGGAACAGGTCCATTTTGCCCTTTTTCCCCTAAAAATCAATTTTCTCAAACTATTTGACCTGTACAGAAAAGGCCGCAGGTTTTCTGACCTCAAAAATAGTGTTCTATACGTAAAAAAGTTCGATAAATCGAATGGTGATGACCCCATCCACCGGAGACCACGGGAACAGGTCCATTTTGCCCCTTTTCCCCTAAAAATCAATTTTCTCAAACTATTTGACCTGTACAGAAAAAGGCCGTAGGTTTTTTGACCTCAAAAATAGTGTTCTATACGTAAAAAAGTCCGATAAATCGAATGGTGATGACCCCATCCACCGGAGACCACGGGAACAGGTCCATTTTGCCCCTTTTCCCCTAAAAATCAATTTTCTCAAACTATTTGACCTGTACAGAAAAAGGCCGCAGGTTTTCTGACCTCAAAAATAGTGTTCTATACGTAAAAAAGTCCGATAAATCGAATGGTGATGACCCCATCCACCGGAGACCACGGGAACAGGTCCATTTTGCCCCTTTTTCCCCTAAAAATCAATTTTCTCAAACTATTTGACCTGTACAGAAAAGGCCGCAGGTTTTCTGACCTCAAAAATAGTGTTCTATACGTAAAAAGTTCGAGAATGGTGATGACCCCATCCACCGGAGACCACGGGAACAGGTCCATTTTGCCCCTAAAAATCAATTTTCTCAAACTATTTGACCTGTACAGAAAAAGGCCGCAGGTTTTCTGACCTCAAAAATAGTGTTCTATACGTAAAAAAGTCCGATAAATCGAATGGTGATGACCCCATCCACCGGAGACCACGGGAACAGGTCCATTTTGCCCCTTTTTCCTAAAAATCAATTTTCTCAAACTATTTGACCTGTACAGAAAAAGGCCGCAGGTTTTTGACCTCAAAAATAGTGTTCTATACGTAAAAAGCCTGATAAATCGAATGGTGATGACCCCATCCACCGGAGACCACGGGAACAGGTCCATTTTGCCCTTTTCCCCTAAAAATCAATTTTCTCAAACTATTTGACCTGTACAGAAAAGGCCGCAGGTTTTGACCTCAAAAATAGTGTTCTATACGTAAAAAGTTCGATAAATCGAATGGTGATGACCCCATCCACCGGAGACCACGGGAACAGGTCCATTTTTTTTCCCTAAAAATCAATTTTCTCAAACTATTTGACCTGTACAGAAAAAGGCCGCAGGTTTTGACCTCAAAAATAGTGTTCTATAAAAAAGCCTGATAAATCGAATGGTGATGACCCCATCCACCGGAGACCACGGGAACAGGTCCATTTTGTACAGAAAAAGGCCGCAGGTTTTCTGACCTCAAAAATAGTGTTCTATACGTAAAAAAGTCCGATAAATCGAAATTCTTAAATTCTTAAATTCTTAAATTCTAAAATTCTAAAATTCTAAAATTCTTAAATTCTTAAATTCTTAAATTCTTAAATTCTTAAATTCTTAAATTCTTAAATTCTTAAATTCTTAAATTCTTAAATTCTTAAATTCTTAAATTCTTAAATTCTTAAATTCTTAAATTCTTAAATTCTTAAATTCTTAAATTTTAAATTCTTAAATTTTAAATTCTTAAATTCTTAAATTCTTAAATTCTTAAATTCTTAAATTCTTAAATTCTTAAATTCTTAAATTCTTAAATTCTTAAATTCTTAAATTCTTAAATTCTTAAATTCTTAAATTCTTAAATTCTTAAATTCTTAAATTCTTAAATTCTTAAATTCTTAAATTCTTAAATTCTCAAATTCTTAAATTCTTAAATTCTTAAATTCTTGAATTTTTAAATTCTTAAATTCTTAAATTATTTTATTCTTATTTTTCGTATTTTTGAGGTCAAAAAACCTGCGGTCTTTTTCTGTACAGGTCAAATAGTTTGAGAAAATTGATTTTTAGGGGAAAAGGGGCAAAATGGACCTGTTCCCGTGGTCTCCGGTGGATGGGGTCATCACCATTCGATTTATCGGACTTTTTTACGTATAGAACACTATTTTTGAGGTCAGAAAACCTGCGGCCTTTTTCTGTACAGGTCAAATAGTTTGAGAAAATTGATTTTTAGGGGAAAAGGGGCAAAATGGACCTGTTCCCGTGGTCTCCGGTGGATGGGGTCATCACCATTCGATTTATCGGACTTTTTTACGTATAGAACACTATTTTTGAGGTCAGAAAACCTGCGGCCTTTTTCTGTACAGGTCAAATAGTTTGAGAAAATTGATTTTAGGGGAAAAGGGGCAAAATGGACCTGTTCCGTGGTCTCCGGTGGATGGGGTCATCACCATTCGATTTATCGGACTTTTTTACGTATAGAACACTATTTTTGAGGTCAGAAAACCTGCGGCCTTTTTCTGTACAGGTCAAATAGTTTGAGAAAATTGATTTTTAGGGGAAAAGGGGCAAAATGGACCTGTTCCCGTGGTCTCCGGTGGATGGGGTCATCACCATTCGATTTATCGGACTTTTTTACGTATAGAACACTATTTTTGAGGTCAGAAAACCTGCGGCCTTTTTCTGTACAGGTCAAATAGTTTGAGAAAATTGATTTTTAGGGGAAAAGGGGCAAAATGGACCTGTTCCCGTGGTCTCCGGTGGATGGGGTCATCACCATTCGATTTATCGGACTTTTTTACGTATAGAACACTATTTTTGAGGTCAGAAAACCTGCGGCCTTTTTCTGTACAGGTCAAATAGTTTGAGAAAATTGATTTTTAGGGGAAAAGGGGCAAAATGGACCTGTTCCCGTGGTCTCCGGTGGATGGGGTCATCACCATTCGATTTATCGGACTTTTTTACGTATAGAACACTATTTTGAGGTCAAAAACCTGCGGCCTTTTTCTGTACAGGTCAAATAGTTTGAGAAAATTGATTTTTAGGGAAAAAGGGGCAAAATGGACCTGTTCCCGTGGTCTCCGGTGGATGGGGTCATCACCATTCGATTTATCAGGCTTTTTTACGTATAGAACACTATTTTTGAGGTCAAAAAACCTGCGGCCTTTCTCGTAATCAATTTCATGGGATTAGCACCGGGTTTGGCCCCACTGTGCACCGTTCGATGTGGTTTACCGCGAAAATTCAATTACATAAATTTCATCCGATAAAATCTACCTCCTTCCCAGGAAACGGGAAGCAAACATTGGCACTCCGGGACCGGATGCTGGACTGTGGGCTGAAATCGCAATTTAAAATCTGCTTGTAATTCTTTCATTTAAAGCATCAGTCTTTTTTTTAATTCAAAAGTGGATTGTGTCTAAAAATCGCCCTTGAGTGAAGTTGATGAAAATTTAACAAATTTGATCACGAAAAAAAGGATTTACTCCACCCACAGTGCTCCCATTAAGCTTCCACCCCGATTGACCCACCTTAAAATTTAATCTGTTCAAACGGTTCCCACACCTTCCGCAAGGGTCAGACGGCGACAAAAACCGTTGCCTTGAGCTTGAACCGTGGCGCTGATGAGGTGCACAGTAAAAAGATTGCAAAAGTTTCAGCACGCAATCAAAAAAAAAATACACGTTTTTCATGTAAATTTACATTATTTCCATTGATGGTATTTTCAACGTGTAATTTTACCTTCATGTTATTTTAACTAAATTTTTCATTAAAAAGTTCTAAAGCAGACAGAAATTACACACGTCGAACAGTAAATCTGCACATTATTTATGTAAAAATAGATAACACGTTTTACACGTTTTCAAGATTATTTGTAAACCTGGAATATATTCGAGTAAGGTTATTTAATTACTACAAAATCTTCCTGTCAAGAAGTAAATTTATACATATTTTTACGTAATGTTAGGTTTTTGTAAAATGTTAAAAAAAATCTGCACACTTCCTTAACATTAATGTCACTGTGCAAAAACCGTACAAATAGATCCCACCTTCACCGAGAGGGAGGGGATCCACCCTAATCCCTCATGTCTTGTGATTTTTACTACCTCTTTTTGTTTCTACATAGGTAGGTTGAGGAGGGTGTTTCGATTTTTGGTCCTTAAATCCTTAAACAGAGAGGACATCTTTCTTGTAGAGTGGATCACGACAAATTTAGAAACAGAGAGAGTAGGAGATGTTATCGGTTGAATAGAAATGTCCCCACACAGAAAAAAAGCTGGGGGCTTTATTTAACCGGTAAGATTATTGGTGAAATCAATGGCGTTAGCAATCGTGGAGGTGGAGGGAAGAGGAGGGTTGTTTCAACTGAAAATAAGCTTTGGGGATTTGAAATGATGAGGGCTTTTTCGGAGACAAAAACGACATGGTTTTGAGGTATTTTGGGCTCCTTTCCAAACAAAGGATGAAGAAAAGGGTTTTCTGGAGACATTGGATTACACATTATTTATGGCGATTTCCGAGCTTTGTGATTGGTAAATCGAACTGTTAATTTCTGAGGAAAAAACATTAATATTAAGGTATTTTGGAGAAACTCTTGGTTAAAATTTAAAGCAAATTCAAAACAAATGCAAAACAAAAAAAATAATTGAAAAAAAAAATCATTCGAATAAGCAAATAATAACATCTTTTGTCATTCCAAACTAAACAGGTAAGCAATGTATTTTTTTATAAAAAGGCTTATTAAAACTTCATTTTAGGAATTTCAGTTCAAAATCTTCACAAAACCGTAAATAACAATTTGCTATTTTCATGAATAGGGTCCTAAAGCCCTAAGTAAATTGTTATATTGCAACGGTAAAAAAACACAATAAAAGCCATTTCTGATTACTTTTTTCTTTATTCTAATGCAAAAAAATACGAACAAAACATAATTTCTTTGACCTTTTCTGTTGATGTCATGAAGGGCCACGAATTTATTTTTTTTAATTGATTCAAAATTACATTTTAAATCCTATGCGGTTGTCACAGGTTCATAGTCCTCAGAAAAATAATCTTTATCGTTGTGAACAATATAATCAGAAATTTAAACTTCTCTTTAGAACCCAATTCAAGATAACCATTATTATATTTAAAATTAAAAATTCATGAAAACATTCTATGAAAACATTAATCAAATGCATTTAGTAATGAACAGAATTCACGATTTCCTGAACCAAATTCAAGATTTTCTGAACAAAATTCACGCAATCATGAATTTAATTCACTCAATCATGAATTAAATTCATGAAACCATGAATAAAATTAATTAAATGAAACATTCAGTATCTTAGATTAAAAATACGGTATATTTATTAAGATCCATCAATATATGACAATATTTTTTTTTAAGGTGAGCGTAATTTTGTTTCGACTTTACATCATTCAAACTAAGGCTTTTACAATTACTGAATGTTTTTGCCCCTTGGTTCTACATAATTTAAATCTTTAATATCTCATTTACATCTTAAAAGTAATTTCAAATGTTTTGGAACAATTGAAAAGTTTATTAAAAAGCTAAACTCTTCTAACGAGACACAAATTAATTTCAATTTTCTTAACCCAAATTTTGTGAAAAACATTTAAAGGGGAAGGACTTAAAATAATTTTTTTAGTTGCCCAATTTAGTCAAGCGAATGTAGATGCCTTTTTAATCATTTTTTTTATTTAATTGATACTTTTAAAAAATCTTGAATTTTATCTACATGTGCTAGAAAATAAAAAATGACTTGGTTTTTAAATCAGAATAATCAGAATATTAGATTTTCACAATCTTCTTTTTTTATCTAAAAATTCGGTTTCCGTTTTGTTAATTTTTCAACTAATTTCTAATCATATTTTGAAGTATTGCGAATAAATTTAAAAATGTAATTACCAAAATTCTAGTTTTTCTGATTTTGTAGATATTTTTGACATCCTAAAGTAATCGAAAAAGACATCAAGGGAAATTATGTTTTTTTGAAAAAAATTGACATTTGTAAAATTTAATGAGCTGCAAAAAATAATGCGAAAATGATCTCACACATATTCGGAGGAAGTAAATCGTTTTCGAGTTATTGCATTTTCAATGATAAGATTTTTTTGCAATTTGATTTAAAAAAAAACATGAAGGAAAAGCAAAAAAAAAACATTTTCAAAAGCTTCTAGATTTTTAAACATCAACATCCTCAGACTGCTAGTTGCTGAGATACAGCCTTTCTAAGTAACCTTAATTTTTCAACTCGATTTCAACTCAACTTGATTTTTAATTAAGAAAATGAAAAAACTGTTTTTCTTTCTATCAAAACAATTTTGGATTATTTACATAATTTTGAGTGATCCTCAAACATTTATTATGGGTATTTTTCAATGCTGCGCTATAATTTATACAAAGAATCTCGAAAAGTTTGCGAAATTCAAGAAAACTCTGTTTGAAAATTATCACAAACTATAGATATAGGATATTTTAACCATTAGTGGACCACCTACTAGAGCCGTAGCACATTTTTTCACAATATTTTATTTTAAGCACTTTTATTTTGGGTAATTCTCCGCCAACTCACACAGCAGTTGCCCCGACCCCTCTTCGATTTGCGTGAAACTTTGTCCTAAAAGGTAACTTTTATCCCAGATCACGAATCCAAGGTCCGTTTTTTGATATCTCGTGACGGAGGGGCGGTGAATTTCATGCGAAATGTTTAACATTTGTGAAAGGTTGATAGACGCACTGAATTCGAAAACCGAAAACGGTTTTTCATCGGAAAAACACTAAAAGTTTTAAAATTCTCCCATTTTCCGTTACTCGACTGTAAAAAAATTTGGAACACGTCATTTTATGGGAATTTTAATGTACTTTTCGAATCTACATTGACGCAGAAGGGTCATTTTTTCATTTAGAACAAAATTTTTCATTTTAAAATTTCGTGTTTTTTCTAACTTTGCAGGGTTAATTTTTTAGAGTGTAACAATGTTCCACAAAGTTGTAGAGCAGACAATTACAAAAATTTTGATATATAGACATAAGGGGTTTGCTTATAAACATCACGAGTTATCGCGATATTACGAAAAAAAGTTTTGAAAAAGTTGGTCGTCATCGATCATGGCCGTTCATGGTCACCCGCGACAGACAAGGACGACGAAACAAAGAGAAACGTAAAAAGTAACTTTTTCAAAACTTTTTTTTCGTAAAATCGCGATAACTCGTGATGTTTGTAAGCAAACCGCTTATGTCTATATATCAAAATTTTTGTAATTGTCTGTTCTACAGCTTTGTAGAACATTGCTACACTCTAAAATTAACCCTGCAAAGTTAGAAAATACACGAAATATTAAAATGAAAAATTTTGTTCTAAATGAAAAAATGATCCTTCTGGGTCAATGTAGATTCAAAAAGTACATTAAATTTCCCATAAAATGACATGTTCCAAATTTTTTTACAGTCGAGTAACGGAAAATGGGAGAATTTTTAAAACTTTTTAAGTGTTTTTTTCAATGAAAAATACGTTTTTTTGGAATTCTGAGTACGCCATCAAATCGGGCGTCTAATTTTACATAAAAGTCCCTTTGACAACAAATTTCTATCTCATCACCGTTTCAGGCTGCAAATTATTGAAAAACACCTCTTTTTCGCATGTACAAAAATGGAAGGGGTCGTACCGCCCCTCCGTCACGAGATATCAAAAAACTGATCTTGGATTCGTGACCAGGGACAAAAGTTACCTTTTAGGACAAAGTTTCACGCAAATCGAAGAGGGGTCGGGGCAACTTTTCCCGATTTCGTGTGAGTTGGTAGAGAATTACCCTTTTATTTTAAGCACTTTTCGTAACCTTTTGTAAAAAACAATGAAATCTGAAGTCTTTTGAACAATTTTGACTATTTGTTTCATCAGTTATTTGTTTTGGAGCAGAAAAATAGCCATTTGATAAAAAGTTTTTTTTGCCTATTATGGAAACTTTTTTTAAACCAAATTTAACCAATGATTGATGTGTTGATGCATGGTGTAGGTCTAATGATAGATAATTAATATGTTTTGTTAACAAATTTATCTTTAAACAACAAAAAAGCCTAATAGGCATTTAAACACATTTATTTCCCAAAAATATGAGAGAAAACGTTTCAAAACCACTATAAACATAAAAATAATTTAAAAAAAGAAAATTTTATGCATTTTTTCCATATTAATTACATAAATGGTTGACCGAAACTGAACAAAAGATTTGTTTACAGTTGCTGGTAAAACCACGCATGTTTATTTAAAATAAAAAAGTTTTGTTATTGATGTATTATTATAAAATATCATTTAAAACTGCAATTATGAAGCTTCAATTAAGTACAATTATTTATAGTTTTGATTAATAATAAATTCTTTCGGCTTCAGCATTTTTGGTATAAAAACAGCAACATAAAAACAGTTATATTTTAACTCATTATTGAAAAAAAAGTTTAGGTTGATTTCAACAAGCATTTATTGTATGTTTAAGAAAAACTTGTGCTTAATGTTTGAGTTTTCTTCATTTTTGAAGGTTAAATTAACAGGGGTCCACTTTTGGAAAAGTTAGGATTTTCGTTGTCGAACTCAAAACACTTAATTTGGTGAAAAGGACAATTCAATGTCAGTCAACATTGTTTTAAATGATGCAGAACATGCCAAATAAAATATTTGTAGAAAGAAACATGCTTGAAATTGTGATTTTATTGAATTTTTCATCAAAAACCTTCAGAGAATCCACTATAGGAAAGGAGTCCACTAATGGATATATGCTTCTTAAAAAACAACTCGAAATATTTAGGAATTTATGGAAAATAAGATATAATTAGTTTTATTTCTGATTTGTGTTTTTATTTATGTGTTTTGATAATCAAATATTTTTCAATGATATGTCTACAGAGCAAGGCCAATTAGCTTTATACTAAAATGTCATTTATGCTCACTTTGCTCAAAATACAACACAAAAAGCATCCCCTGAGGTCTCATCTTGAACGACATCCATGCTCTGAAATGCACCTCGTAAAAGCTGACTCATCTCAGCTCAGCACCATATGTATGATTAGTTCACGACACATTGCATCATCACTCAAACCCCCTCCCTGCGGGGAGTTGCAGGTCCTCATATTCCGACACCAAGTCAAGCCGACAGGTGCAACTGCACCGCTGAAAAGAAGCAGTCGGATATTGTCAGGACTAATAATACCACTTGCTTCTCTTCTTCTCGAGCTGATGCGCACTTGCTCGTTCTTGGAGAAAACGTGGAAGATCTCAAGCTTCGTTGAGGCAATGAAGCAAGATGGGTACCGTTGAATGGTTATTTTTTAAGGCGATTTGAAAAAATACGCCTGAAAGTATGCTGCTCCTTATACAGATGCTCTGATCAATAACGGCGCCTGCCTGGCTGAATTGCAGATCTCAAAGTTTCCCAATCCTACAGTGACTGCAACCGGTTCTAGTCATCATTTCACAGAGCCAGCCATTCATCGTCATCGTCTTCGTTTTCAAACACTCCCGGTCTCTGGGACACGATTGCCTTCTCAGCTCCCGGTAGAAAGCAGTAGCTCGCTGTAATGTATTTTCAATGTTGAATAAAGAAACCATTTTAATTTCAACTTGCTTTCTGGGAAGCTTTTTCCGTTTGAATTCAGGCCACTTCCTTTGGCTTTTTTTTTTCTCTCTCCCATCCGCCATTGTTGTTTGTACTTTTTATCGCTTTTTCCCTTAAAAACATATTTTAATTTAAATCGTTCCTGTCTAAATATAAACTGCAGCGAACGGAATGGAACCAGCAGCGTTGGTTGTTCTGCCGGAAAGTACGGTGGTCCTGCAGGTCCTGCGAGACGGTACAAATGGAGGATTTGCTTTCTTCATTACAATTTTAAATATTTTATAAGCTAAAGGAAGCAAGAAAAGGTGCAGTGTGCTTGTGCTGGTACAGTCGCCGGAGATTGGATCTTGGGTTTTGCTTTTGGAGCAGAAATTCGCGGACTGAGGAGAGCTTCTGAAGGGTCTTAGAAATGGTGGTATGCTTGAAGTTGCTTTTAATTCAAAGTGTCAGCAGGATTAATGAAACGATGAGAAAAAATATTAGATTTTTTTCGTAATTTTGACACCTTTTACAAAAATAAAAGAAAATAATACAGTGTTGTCATTGAATCAACCGAATTAGAAATATTAATCCTGAACTTTTCTTATATGTTTGATTCAATCATAGTCTAAATTGAATATGGGTCATTCCAGGTCAACTGAGTACACTTTTGGACTCGACCTTCATCGATTTGGAACAAACTTGGAGGGAACGTTCATCTATCGATAGTTAACAGAAATCCCAACTTTGGTGCTGATTGGACCATCCCTCTATGTTTGGCACCGTCTTCTTTTTTGACGATTTTCTAAAAAACTTTTTTTTTCTTTGCAAATACTTAAGCAATAGACTTTCTACAGGTTGCATTTTATAGAAAATTGTCCAAGGAATTCGATAAAAGTTTAACCCTTGAATGCCCACTAATATTATATTTTAAAGTTTTAAGTATTAAAAATCAGTTTTAACAAATTCCTTATATTTTAATTTGTTTTATTTTATCACAATCGTGTTCCCCGGACAATTTTACATAATAATCAATGTAGACCTGAAACTAAAATGAACTATTGGCAAGATACAGCGATTTTACTGAAAAAAGTTTGATTTTACGCAGCATTCGGAAGTACATGCTGTACTTTTCAACAAAAAGTAATGAATCCCACAAAGTTCGGTTTTTATATGTGAGAAACTTATTTCAGATTTGAATTCATAGGACAGAGTGCAGCGCAAAATCAAACTTTTTTCAGTAAAATTGCTGTATCTCACCAATAGTTCATATTAGTTTGAGGTCTATATTGATTTTTATGTAAAATTGTTCGGGGAATACGATGGTAATAAAATAAAACAAATTAAAATATAAGGAATCAGTCAAAACTGAATTTTAATACTTAAAACGTTAAAATATAATATTAGTGAGCATTTAAGGGTTAAAATTTTCTTTTAATCGAATTCCTTGGACAATTTTCTATAAAATGCATCCTGTAAAAAGTTTATTGCTTAAGTATTTGCAAAATTATGATTAAAGAATTTTTTTTAGAAACTCGTCAAAAAAGAGGGCGGAGCCAAAAATAGGGGAATGGTCCAATCAGCTGAACGATCCCTAAAAGTTTGGTCCAAATCGGTGAAAGTCGAGTCCAAAAGTGTACTCAGTTGACCTGGAATGGTCAATTGTCAACAAAAAAAATGCAGTCAAGATAATACTCGGATAATCGAATCGGACTTATCATCAAATTTTCAAGCTATCGTAAATTCGATCGATTCCAAGAGAAAAATTCTACGAAACTCATTCACCACATAGTAAAAATAAATCCGCAAAATAAACTTCGTTTCCAGCGATTACACCGCGAACACGATACTTACATCGTTCCCAGATTATCCATCCAACCATGATCATCACTTTTCCTCATTTTCCGATGTACTCTCTCCCTGTCACGGCCACAAGAAATCGCGTCGTCAAGTCCGACCCATCCCCAGTTCCATCAACCATCATCACCAGCAGCTTGATATCGCGTCGCGTTTCGCTCGTTAACTCGGTGAAATCGAGAATCGTAGTGCCATTTTCCTTTCCTTAGTCGTGTAATAAAAGGATGTTCATGAAACAATGGGAAAAGTAATTTCCTTTCTTTGTTTCCGAATTGTTCTGTGACGACCCCGCGCTTCCACACCCCGTTGACTTCACTGGGGGAGTGAGGAATCTTGGACCATTAACCTTCAACTTTTTTCTTTTTTTTTTTTTTGTTAAAATTGAGCACCTTGAAAAAATAATAATTTCTCAAGAAATTTTCGAAAATTTTCCAGTACAATTATAAAAAAACAGTCAAGGGTTAACGTCAGCTCTCCGCAATATCGCAGCCGCTATCGGAGTCATTTGTTCAGCGCAGAGGCCACCCGCCGGGCAACGGTGTGTCGGAGACTAACAAAAGAATCTCAGCCCCTCCCAAGCTTCTTTTGTGTGTCTTCTTCCAGTAGTGGTGCTAAGTCAGGAAAAGTGCCCCGCGGGCGGAAAAATAGTGAGGAAAATCTGCACGCTGAAAAGGGGGGACAGTTTTATCGCTTCGCTTCTAGGAATGGAATCCGAAACGTGTGTTGACGGTGCGGTTTTGTCGGTCTTGGGAGGAACAAAAATCTGACAGCTGGTCTGGTCAGCTTTCAAACTGGGCTGCATCAGGTTTACGATGAAGTGAAAGTATGGAAATGTAAAACAAATCGGGAAAAAGATTATGACAAAGAGAACTTGGAACTTTAAAAATGTTTGGGCAGATTTCCACCCTATGATTTCAATGATATTATTTCTTGGTAGATTTTAAGTTTCAATTTCAAATTTTGACCTCAAAAGTCCAAAGAATTATTATTGTGAATAGTTAAAAAAAATAATTTTTAATTCAATGCTGCCACAAGGTTTCAAGAATTTCTTGTACGTGCTCATATCTTTAGACAGTGTTGCCAAATATCAAGAAATCCCTAATACGTGGAAAAGCTTTAAACGAAAGGAACAACTTTCATCTCAAAATTGATTTCAAGATAAATATTATCAACCTTATCCAAAAGATAAAAAATTTCATCACAATTAAATTTTAAAAATATTTTCAGATTTAAAAAAATCACGACTAACATTTCAAAAGGGCTCAATTCATATTATTTGCCTATATAAAGAAGTTAGTCTTTCACTGTTTAACATTGAAAATCTGATAAATGGTATGATCATACAATATATCAACATTTTTGTAATTGTCTGCTCTACAACATTGTAGAACATTGTTACACTCTAAAAAATAACCCTGCAATGTTAGACACAAACACAAAATTTTAAAATGAAAAATTTTGTTCTGAATGAAAAAATGGCCCTTCTGAGTCAATGTAGATATGAAAAGTACATTAAATTTCTCTTGAAAGACATGTTCCAAAAAAATTCTCAGTTTAGTAACGGTAAGCGGCAGAATTTTCAAAACTTTTTTAGTGTTTTTTCGATGAAAAATAGGTTTTTTTCGGAACTCTGAGTACGCCATCAAATCGGGTGTCTAATTTTACATAAAAGTCCCTTTGACTCCAAATTTCTATCTCATCACCGTTTCTGGCTGCAAATTATTGAGAAACTCCTCTTTTTTCGCATATTCAAAAATGGAAGGGGTCGTACCGCCCCTCCGTCATGAGATATCAAAAAACGGACCTCGGATTCGTGATCTGGGACAAAAGTTACCCCTTTGGACAAATTTTCACGAAAATCGAAGAGGGGTCGGGGCAACTTTTCCCGATTTCGTGTGAGTTGGTAGAGAATTACCTCAACTACTTTGAAAAAGTCTTAATTTTGCCAAAAATAGAATGTCCGCCAAATTCTTAAACTCAAGAGTTGACACTTTTTGTTTACTTAAACATACCGTTAACCGGGGTGATATTGATAGGATTTAAGTCACACAAGGTCCATGGATTTGAATAAAAGTTTTTTCAATAGTGCTTTAAAAATAGTTGCATTGAATTTTTTTTATAAATTCCAAGGTGACTTTTCTTGTTTAAATCAGATTTAAGCTGTTCAAAATTTAGTTTTACGTCAAATGTACCACCACTAAGGTTGCTAGTATAGTTTTTAGGAAAATAATCAATGTTTAAAAGTCAAAATTATGCCTGAAATTTATTAAAACTAGTTTTGTTTATGAAATTATCGATTCATGTTGAATTTTAAATGGAGTTTGAAATCAAAAGTTTTCACATTTCATATGAAATTTGATCTTCTGGAAATGCCAATAAATTTGAAGAAAGAATACGAAAGTGCATTCCGTTTTCCGATTCGAAATCATGTGCAGTGAGAAAATCATGACGCTTTGAGAATATTAAAATAATGCTAATAATCAACATTATCTTAATTATAGTTTACTAACTATTTAAATTTTTCAAAATTTCTCTACTATGGTCAATATGATTCCAAAGCAATGTCACCCGTTTACAAAAGCAAAAAATAAAAATAAATGAAGGGAAAAAAGTATGGCTTACTCGAGTTTTTGAGATTAAAATTTATTTTAAAAAAAAGTTATTTTCGTTGGGATTGTAACAGTTTTTCCCAAAAAAAAACCTTCATCCATAACCTACAACTTAGCCCAAGACATCACATTGATTAGAAAATCCTTTCTTAAGATAAAGATTTTCGAATGTTTTCGTAGATCATACTTGATATATATTTTTTTAACTATCACTAAAAGTTAAATTACCAAAAAACATATTTTTTTATTTTTTATTTTTTTTATTTTTATATGTTTAAGAATGCTAAAAAACGATATGTCGTTTTTTTGTGTAAAAGATATGAGTTTTTGAGATCTCTATAAATTATTTTTTAAGCAGAATCGAATTTGTAATTCAAGATTTAAAATTATTCGTAAAACAAAAGCACCTCTGCAAAACATATTCTTGAAAATCTAAAAAAATATAATTTTCTTTCTAAAACTTTTGAAATAGGGCTATTCGTTTCTGATTTACAGTCTTACAAATAATTTGAATCGATGAAAATGGGTTTCTCGATGTGTCATCTAATTTGCCAGTAAATTTCAAATAACAATATTTCATTGACTATTGGTCCGATTCTCATTGTTAATTATTGAAACATTAGCAAAATTTTCAGATTTTTTTTTCAATCAAAATTACTAATTAGCATGGACAGTTTCATCCAAATAAAAAAAAATAAAAGTCAATTTGCGAAATCATAGAGAACCACTCAAATGAAAATTGCCATTTTGACAGTAATGTCGACAACCGGGGGGTCATTCACCGAACCATATGATTTTCTACAATATGGGTGTCAAACTTCATGGCTTGAAAAAGGGGTTTCAAAACAGTAGTTGCCAACGATAAAAAATATTTATGAAAATATAATAGAATAAATTTAACAGCTTTGTCATATTGGTCATGCATAACATAACCACCTGCATCTTTTTAAAGCAGGCGTTTAACAAGATAGTTTTCAGGTGATTCCTACTCGAAACTAAGTGTCCGAAGATTTGATTGTTGAGGCAATTGCAAACCTCTTTTTACACCTAAGCTTCCATCCACCCCGGGATTCGAACTGACGACCTTTGGATTGTTGTTAGTCCAACTGCCTGGATTGAGCTAACGACCTGACCCTATAGGAGAAGGCGTGGTCAGACAAATTTTGTTTCGAAAAATGCCACCGGGACCGTCTGGGATCGAACCCAAGCTGACTGGATGAGAGGCAACCACGCTTACCCCTACACCACGGGTCCCGGATAATAACCATTTGTTAGAAAACGGTATAAAAGGACTAATAGTATTCAGAAGTTCTTTTTAGTTCGATCTTTTCAAGATCTTTTAATGTGCTATGAAAAGATTAATCTTTGACTCAAGAAATTTCAACCCCCATAACTTTTCCAACGCAATCAATCCAATAATTGGAAATGTTCACAGCTCAGCAGCTCGCCATTCACCATCACGTGCCACTTCCCATTAGCAAAGTGTGTGTGTTTGAGTTGGAGAAGATCTTTCCTGCAAATGGACCACTGCTGGTGTTGGAAAAGTGTGGCAAACGGATCACGTACCGGCTTGGCAGTAAAAGCTTCATTCTCTCGGCGAGAAGCTTTCGTCCTGGAAAAGTGCAGCAGCTTCTCCACCAGCAGCGGTGGTCAGCTGGTGAGATTTATTACGTGACACCTTTTAGAGAGATTAGAATTTGTTCTTTGGTTGGTGGCAAACACAATCCGATTGCACCTTGATTTGAGGAAGAGTGAATTGTTGGTTGAGAATATTTTTTTTAAGATTCAAGATTCAAGATTCAAGATTCAAGATTCAAGATTCAAGACTCAAGATTCAAGATTCAAAATTCAAGATTCAAGATTCAAGATTCAAGATTCAAGATTCAAGATCAAAACACGTTTATCAATCGTTTAACTTCCAAAAATCCAACCAGATCCACGCAAATTGATATTTCAAATGCGAACAGTTAATTTCCCACAAAAGAGCAATAGATCTACCGTGTCTACAGGAAAATCCATTTGATAAGCGATCCCTCGGGAACAATTCAACCACCATTTCGTCGTAAACTTTTCCCATTTTTTGTAGAGGTTACTGCCACCGCGTGGAGAGCAGAATGAATACCAGCTGGTCGTGAAACGTGCCTTTCCCAACACCACTTTACCAAAGTTTTCTCTGTCGATACTCTTGAAAAATGCAGCCAAGAACACAATAAACAGTACATACTTTGAATTTTGGCTCTTATTAACTGGCAACACTGCAAAATTCCAGTAAGTTTTAATTGAAATTATAAAATAAATTGGCCGGGCAAAGAGTCGGCGGAGAAGCCAGCAACGAACGCGGTTTAATTTCAAAAATTATTCCGTCGGTAATTGACTCTCGAGACCTACGACGAACTGGCACAGCAGGAGCAAACCTCCGAGATTGAGGGTCGCTGTGCAGTTTAATCGATATTTTTAATTAATTTGCCATTTTTTGTCACACGCACTGACTTGGACCAACAGCGATGTACCACCCTAACTCTGCAAACTAACTTTGCTGAAACGCCACATTGTAATTAATTCTGTATTGTTGTTGGCGATGCAGTTTCAAGAAATTCTAACATTTCCTTATCAGTATTTTCAAATTCTGAACAAAAGCATGACACTCAAACAATGCTAATTAAAACTGGCATACCGGTAGAGTGCCATCCGCGGTATTGCCATTTCCGTAACCCTGAGAACACAGCTGATCCAAGATTATTTCGTTCGTTTCACGATACTACACTGCGCCATTGGCGAGATTGAATAAAAGATTACACGCTGCTACCGAAACCGAGGGAGGACAGCTTATCCAATAACCTGGCAAACTCTCTCTCTCTCCAGAGAAGTACCGACCTACGACTGCGACGATGGAGAAGTGCAGTAAGCCTTCCCTCCACTGGTAATCGCACGACTGAGTTTGGGAAATCGTTTGCAAGGGAAAGTAGGCGATTAGGGATGTTCGAAAATTCTTACCATCAACACCACCTTTAAACGTTTAAAAATTTCGAACACCCCAAAGTTCTTCTTCCAATCACTGCACTTCCTGCCTGACCTGCTGGCAGACCAATCGCGCAAAGTCACTCGATAATGCACCCGCGCTGTAAAGTTCAAATGTTGCACCGGGACCGGCTCCGACCGAGTGGCCGGATATTCCGCGGTATCAATATGCACGGTCACGAAGTCCTGATTTGCTTGTCGCGTCCATGTTTGCTAGAAAGAGGAAGGAGGGAGCTGTAAAACCGCATTCAAAGTCAGTGGTAGAAGCTGGATATCGAATGCATACACCGCCGCATGTACCATGTTGACTCTCGGTTTGAGGTGTTTAATCAGAATCCAATTTTGGGTTGCGCGGCCGGGAGATGGGGAAATGTAAACAGGAAGCGTTTGTCGAAAAGGTTGTGGCGGCAGCAAGCGACGAACCTCAAGTTGAGGGTTAAAGTGCCAGGCGTCTCCATGGAAGTGAATTCGTCTAGTCATACGATCTTATCTGTTTTGACAGTAGTGACAACACTAATGACAAAAAAAGTTATATTACCGACCATACCTTACACGTGCAAATTTACTTTTTTTAATGTAAAATTAAACTAGAGAATTTTTTGGTGTTTTTTTAACTTCTCTTTGAGCAATTATTTAAGAAATCGGACGATTTTATGCATTATTTGAGCAATTTTCTGAGATTGGGGTCTATCGTTTGTATTTTTTAATCGGGCTGAAATTTTTTTAATGCCTTCAGTATGGCAGCCTTCCATGCAAAAAGGATATATGAAAATTCAAAAATCTGTATATATTGAAGAAAAGAAAAAGCTGTAGGTATGGATAACGACTACATTGAAAATAATGATACACTGTGAAAAAATGTTGATGATTTTTAATATCACTATTCGTCACTAAAACAACTTTATTTTTTATATGTTTTACGGGACATCAAATGCTAACTTTTCAAAAATTTCCAGAATTTACGAAAAATCATACAGTTTTTGAATCAATGCTATTTTTTCAAAAAATCTAAATATTGGTCGCAATAATTTTTCAACTTAATTTTTTGATGTAAAACCGAATTTGCAATCAAAAATACTCTAGTGAAATTTGGATAAAGTGCACCGTTTTCAAGCTAAAGCCATGATTAAGTAACTTTTTTGAAAAAAGTCGCAATTTTCCTTTTTTTTTAATAATGTTCTTCACTTCTGAAACAAATATTTTTGAAAAGCTGAGAAAAATCTCTATATTTTGCTTTTTTAAACTTTGTTGATACGACCCGCCGGGTCCGGTGGTTTAGTGGTTAGCGTGGTAGCCTCCAAACCCCAGTTAGGCCTGGATTCAATCCCAGACGGACCCGGTGGAATTTTTCGAGACAAGATTTGCCTGACCACGCCTTCTATCGGATGGGGAAGTAAAACGTCGGTCCATTAGCGTAAAGAGGTTTTGAGTGACTCACCACAAATAACCTTCGGACGCCCAGAAATGACCAGAAACTTGGAACAGAGCCCACAAAAGATCCGGGGGTCGTTAAAGTGGATTGCTTTTTTTATACGACCCATAGTTGCTGAGATATTGCTATGCCTAGTATGTATGTATGTATGTATGATCCCCATACCCGCAGGCAACTTGGTCCTGGAACACATGTGAGCGCTAGGTGAACAATTCGATCATCTTTTACTCCGTAATCTGTACACCCACGTGCATAAGTTTTTTTGCACGAATTTTAGTGCTACAAATACCGGCGCATAGATCAAAATGGGTTCCCTCTTCCCTCCCCAAGCGCCGGAAATTTGTAGCGGGTGTAGGGACACTTCGCATAGACGCCCTTGCTCCCATCACGTCACTGAGGGTATGGAGCGACGAGAAATTAATAAGCATGCCCCCTCAGTCGAACCTTCATTAGAGAAGCAGGCAATCCACAACTCACAGCGAACGACCAAGGGAACACCCTACCGCGTATTTAGTAAATTGGCGTAGTTGTCTTCATTGGAATGTATGAATGTTAGAATTGATGAAAAGGTTATTTGAAAAAAATAATGGAAAGCTCTCACCAAAAACACGAAATCTTCAAAAACAGCTTCACTCCCTCGTTCACTCCAATCGTTTCGCCACGTTCCACATGAATCTTTAGATTTCTTGAGTTCTTGTCTTGAATCTGCCTTGATCAGCAGAACTTCCGGCAGTAGACCTGATCCAGCACGATATACAGCAAGCACCACACGACTTTGAAGTGCTTGGACGATGATCATCACCCCTACCTTCGTCAGTTATTCTTGATTGACGTTGTTGTCGGTAAGGATCAGCCATCAAACACGTCCCCAACGCCGTCCTGGATGTTATGTTGCAGGAACTTGACCCACAGGAACGCTTGAGTTAATGGCCACTTCGCAATTATTGTTCCTGCGGCCTGCCTTTCTTGTTCCGTTGTCGTAGGACCAAATTTCTCATGCTCCATAAAAAAAAAGCTTCCAAATTGGTTCCACCACTTCCACTGTAAATGACTGGCACCCGAGAAGTATCGAGATCTTCGTATTTTAACTTATTTCACTCATTTTAAAGAAAATTTAAAAATTATCTAGGGTCGAAAATGACAGCAAACGAAAAATGCGTCCGACCACAGGCACAGATTGCTTCGATCTTGCTGAGATATTGCTATGCCTAGATTTAAAAACAGAAAAATTGATGTTTTCTAAGCCTCACCCGCATAACCCACCATTTTCTCAGCAACTACACGGAGAAAAAAGAGTTCCCAAACTCGTGAACAAGCGTTCATGAAAATGAGAACCTCGAACAAAGAGTTCAAATTGAACACTTTGTCCGTGGTTCCCAATTTCATGAACGCTTGTTCACGATTTTGGGAACTCTTTTTTCTCCGTGTAATAGTCCGATTTTGAATGATGAAATATGAAAGATTTGTGAAATTTACGGATGTTTCCGAAAACAATATTTTCATTTTTTTTAAATCAAGACTAACATTTCAAAGGGACGTAATATTGAATGTTTGACTCTTTTGAAATATTAGTCTATTTTTTATATTTTTTTTTTGTTAAAATAGTGTTTTTGACAAAAAAAGAAATTCTACTCACAGTTTGTTATTGACTTCAATTTTTAGTGTAAAATTAAATTTGAAATCGAAAAGTACGTAGGGGCCATCCATAAACCACGTGGACACTTTTTTGTGCATCTGTTACCCCCTCTTCATGGACAATTGTCCATACAAAAAAAAACTTTTTTGTATGGATCGTGGACAATCGCCATACCCCCCCCCCTAATGTGACCACGTGGTTTATGGATGGTCCCGTAACAGAAATGCTTATAAAATGCGTCGTTTTCTAGCCGTGGCTACTAACATTTAAACTTAGCTGAAATTGACAGTGTTTTAATTGTTTTTTCCTTTAATTTATATCGTTTGATTTGTTACACAAACACTAGATGAACACCTCTGGAAAAGTGTATATGAAAATAAAATTAAAGTTTTCTAAGTCTTATCCAAACAACCCCTCAAAGAAACATTTGTGAAACTTTAATTCAATTTCAATTCAATTCGGTTTTATTTGTGAATAATCAAATTACAATTTGTACATATTATGAACCTAACAGAGTTTTTGTGTTCATTTCAGCTGTGTGTTACGTCTTAATTCGGTTTAGAGCAATTATTACTGTTAATTAAATGCACAAACAAGAGTAAGAAAAAGTTTTCAAAAAACTTACGCAATTTTGTGAAACTTTATAATCTCTTCGATAAAGATATTATGAAAATGTTGGAATCAACAACAACATTTCAAAAGGGTCAAATGTTTAATGTTACGCATCTTTTAAGCAAAATTTATTTTTTCCCAAAAAAAAAAATCATTTTTCGGTGGCAAAAGATTGGTCCTTACTTCCTTCAATGCCTTATAAATTTCGATGTTTTGTCCCTTAAAACATATCAAAAAATTTCAAAATAAGAAAAAGAAATATGTGAAATTAAGTTTTCAAGAAATTGTTAATACAAAAATCGGATTTTTTTTCAAAAGTTCTCATTCCTATAACTTTGCCGAAATTAGAAAGTAGATCTGAAAATTCTTCTAAAAGATACAGATTTTTGAATATTTACTGTACCATTTCGGCAACATTTTAGACAGCTGCCGAAATTGTAATGGCTTCTTTGATCATAGGAAATGTCCTTACTAAATTCATGTCAAATAAAAAACAAAAACAAAAATGCATGAAATCTTCCGATTCTGGTTAGTAACGCAAACACAAAATTTATTTTTTGGTTTTTCAACATTCCTTTAACATACTTTTAATATTAAATTGCATATTATTTATTTTCAACTTTATTGTTTGCTTTGTAAATCAAACCGTAATATTTAAATATTATCAAAAATTTCTCAAATATTTTTGTACGAAAGAAAGCAAAATTTTGCAATACAGTGCCATTCCCGTTTTTGGCAACACTACTTTTTGAGACATTTCCTCACGTCAAAAATGCCGCAATATAAGAAATCCTTTTGTGACTAGCTTCATTTTAACTTTTTTTTTATTTTTGAAAACCAAAAAGAAAGATTGAGTATCTTCACAGAAAAATGAACAATTTTAAAAATTAAGAGCAAGTTTTTCACCAATGTGTAACAGGTCGTATCGAGGTGCTCCGATTTGGATGAAACTTTCAGCGTTTGTTTGTTTATACATGAGATGAACTCATGCCAAATATGAGCCCTCTACGACAAAGGGAAGTGGGGTAAAACGGGCATTGAAGTTTAAGGTCCAAAAAACCTAAAAAATCTTAAAATTGCTCGCATTTCCGTAAAACTTCATCAATTCCAATTCTCTTTGATGCATTCGAAAGATCTTTTGAAGCACTTCAAAATGTGCCATAGACATCCAGGATTGGTTCGACTTTTTCTCTTAGCTTTTGCAAATTACTGTCAAAAATGGATTTTTTTAAAACCTTAATATCTTTTTGCAACAGCCTTCAACACCCATACTCCTATAGGTCAAAAGATAGGTAATAACATGGACTATAAGCCTACGGTGTTAACTTTTTGGCCAATCGCAGTTTTTCTCATAGTTTTTCGATTTTTCTAGAACAAACATTTTACAATGTTAGTTTTTGACCTGTAGGCCGCCATAGCGGCACTTTTTGGTCTCAATTTTATCATATTCGGAATCCTCGGACAATTTCACGTAAGTTAGATGTATTGGAGTTGTAAATTTGATTGGAAAAATGGCCATTTAGAATGAATTAAAATATTTTTTGACAATTTGTTGGATTAGGGGTAAAACAGGTTTTCGCCTACTTGATACAGCATTTGACGTATTGATCATAGGGTAAATAAGATCTATTTCTTTTTTTCAAAAATGTTTTATTTAATTATTTTTTAAATCAAATTTACAACTCCAATACTACTAACTTACGTGAAATTGTCCGAGGATTCCGAATATGACAAAATTGAGACCAAAAAGTGCCGCTATGGCGGCCTACAGGGCAAACACTAACTTTGTAAAATGTTTGTTCCAGAAAAATCGAAAAACTATGAGAAAAACTGCGATTGGCCAAAAAGTTAACACCGTAGGCTTATAGTCCATGTTATTACCTATCTTTTGACCTATGGGAGTATGGGTGTTGGAGGCTGTTGCAAAAAGATATTAAGGTTTTAAAAAAATCCATTTTTGACAGTAATTTGCAAAAGCTAAGAGAAAAAGTCGAACCAATCCTGGATGTCTATGGCATATTTTGAAGTGCTTCAAAAGACCTTTCGAATGCATCAAAGAGAGTTGGAATTGATGAAGTTTTACGGAAATGCGAGCAATTTTAAGATTTTTTAGGTTTTTTGGACCTCAAACTTCAAAGCCCGTTTTACCCCACTTCCCTTTGTCGTAGAGGGCTCATATTAGGCATGTATAGACAAACAAACGCGGAAAGTTTCATCCAAATCGGAGCACCTCGATACGACCTCTAGAACAAACCGAGCAATATTTACAAATACTGCCTCTTAACTTTATTTTTTGACAACCAGAAATAATTTAAAAATCGTGTTGCCAAAAACGGGATGGCACTGTACTTCCAATTATTGTCATTGAAAATCGGATGCATATTATCGTTATGCTAAGTTATCGTCACTAAAATCTATACATCTTTTTAAAATTTAATATTTTGTTGTATGGGGAGGGGGAGAGGGTGTCCAAGATCCATTTTGTTGCGTTACATAATAAAAGAACGCTTCCTTAAAGAAATCTGCGTTTTTTTGTGTAATTTTCATTAGGAGGGTGTATGTATCTCAGCAAAAATTGGACAAAATTTTAACATATTCGTTTTTTTTTTTCATGGTTGGACGGGTAAAAAAAGTCACGTTATCAACAAAAAGTCATGTTTTTTTTTTGTTTTCGATAGCAAATTTGATTTTCCACGTTTTTTCCCAAAATGATGATTTTTTCAAAAATTGGCAACACTGCCAATGACAAATAAAATTATTTTAACCAACTTGTTCATTTAAAACATATAAAAAGATGGATTTTTCAAAAGTTGTTGTTGTAACTATGGATGATTTCTTATACTGTAACCAGTGTTGGAATTCGAGCGAGCAGAAGGAAATCATTTCTCGGGAGAGAACTTGTAGTACTTTTCTCTTCTCGCTCGCGCTCGCATTTTCGTTCGCGTTCTCACTCTCGCCACAAGCGCTCGCGAGCGCCTCGTGCTAGCCGTTCGTCCCAAGCTAGCAATTTGTTTATCAGGCTTATGAATGCGAACCAGGCGATGGTATTAGAGATCCTTAATAGGGAGACTGGTCGAAGTGAATTTGACGTACCCAAACAGACATGAGTTTGACGTATCCAAACGAGCATTTGCCTTTACGCCCAGCAAAACTTATCAGTGTTGCCAAGCTCAAAACATACGTTGCCAGATCAATTTAGCCAGCTTAGACCAGTCTCCCTATTTAGGGTCTCTAGATGGTATAGGTAACTTCAATCGCTGTGTTGTTTTTTGCTCGTTTCTAACACGTTCAACTTCTCGCGAACGGGCAATTCTGGCTCGCAAGAAAGCCCGTTCGCGAGCGAAGGAGAGCACGGCCAATTGGCGAGTTTCTCCCAGCAGCTCGAGACTCGTAGCGAGAACTCGAGATAGAGAGATTTTTTCTCGCGAGAGCGCGAGAATTCCAACACTGATTGTAACTATTTTTTCTGATAAGTCCTATATAAACACTATAACCAACGATGGAATAATCTGCATCAAAAGAAAATCATTGGATGTTCATCAAGAGAAAAAAACCGAAGGCAGCATGGCTATCCTCTCTCGCGCACAAAAGATCGGTAAAAAGAATCCAAAAAAAATCATCATTTTGATTATTCGGCGGAACATCTTTTTCACTATTACACTTGCAAGTGTAACGTCACACGTCGAAAAATGACCTGTCACATTTTGTAGATGGGCAATGTGTGTAAACAAAGTGAAATAAATGATTTGAAGCGGTGCTGGCAAGGAATTTCTGGTGTCAGAAAATCCGTTCTCAAGATACCGATTATTTCAACATTTTAAAAGCCTAATGAACTAACGATGCAAAATGAATACTTTGGTCTTATAAAAAGTACGCACAAAGTTTTGTCCAAATCTAAAAAACACAAAAAATGCTCATTCTTGAGAGAAATTCTCAGTAGAGAACTTCCTACTAAGAAGTTGCTTTGAAGTCTTTTCCGCAGATTTTAACTCGTCCTCTGAAGTGCTCATCAACTCACTTTCTCAAAAAACACTAACCCGTCCCTCAAAAGTAATCCACTGATTGACATTAAAACCTCTTTGTCATCGGTAGCTGCCCCCGTTCCTCCCCCTGATTGACAACCTTTCACGTCCTGCCGGAAATGGCCCTTCTCTCTCTCTGGTTGGTGTCATCCAGAGCACTGTTTGGACCATTAAACTGCACAGAAATTTTATCTCGAGAGGATTTTACGAGCAAACTTGCGCTTCCTGGACGAAAGACCCTTTTCTTATTTTTTTTTTGGGTGGGGGTAGGGTAAGGTTGTCTCCAAAGAAATGCTTGAAAATGATAGATAACAGCTTCTTTCCCCCCCCAGGAGTTCATTCCGCCGTCGCCGATAATGATCCGTGGGAAAAAATTGTTGCCTAACGACCGAACCGCCACTCTTCTAGGACACTCGTCAACGACGTCGAGGACGCCGCCCGACGGTGAAGGACGTAATTTTCTGCGATGATGTTTTAAAACAAAATTAGATTAACGTTCCTCTGGTTGGCTGGTTGGCTGCTTGACTGGTTGTTGGCAGAAGGAAAAGTGGTTGATGGAGACTTTTCGCGGAAGTACCGTTTTCCGGCGGGGAGGCCCGTTTATTAATTTTCCTTATTAATTTGTCCCCCGTTCTGTGGGACTCGGACTCGGAGAGAACTGAGGGTTGGCGAAGAAGTCATTAGTTACACTTCTTAATAGGTGATTTAACGCGAAGTGGTGAGAAGAACTGCTGGAAGTTTATTTCAATCTTGAGGAAAAATATGTTGAGGTAAAAAATTAGTTGTCAAAAGTTTTCAAATGCTTAGCTTCGGTAATTTTAGTGGATTGCATACTGGATTTCGTCATGTATATTTGATGACAGTCAATTGCCGACCGTTCCCTTCTCCATCTTAAAACAGAGGACTAGGACAGACGATTTAGAAGACGGGAAGTGTTGAAGCTTCACCTTTTTAAGGGAATAAGGGAAATTCTCCACTGTTTCACTTGGAGTTGAATAATTTTCAAGGAGATTAGTTAAGCCAAAAAAAGTAACTTTTTTATAGACGTTCCCTAAAACCAAATCAACCACCGGAAATCGATCCCACCATGATGACACCAGGTTTAGTTGGTGTAGCATCGTCGTAATCAACGCCAAGAGTGGAACCACCCTCCCATCGAGAAACCTAATCTGATTAACACCTTTTTCAATTATCTCGTAAAAACAGGTTGGCCCGGGGGTTCGTCAGAAGCAGCGAAAAATTGCCACCAGTGTTTGCGTGGCCCTCGAAATCTTGGATGGTGCTGCCGGGAAGATGTGCCCTTGGCAACACTGTTGTGTGCCCCGAAGAGGAAGTGCTGCCAGCGACGGTCGAATCTCGTTGTACAGGGTGAAGAAAAAGTTATCGCGAGTGAGTGCGGTGCAGTGTGTGTGTGAGGAGTGAAAAGGGGTCGAGTGAAGTGAGGGGTGATTTGATGAGAAAGGGCAATGTTGCCAGCAGCACCTGTCAGTTGAGCAGCCTAGCGCCGCGCGCCAAATGTTGTCGGTTGTGCTCGGTGCGACCACGATAACAATGAACAGAGGCGAGCAGGAGAATCTCTTTCGGCAGTCACGAAACCTCCGGCTGCAGCAGGAAGAGAAACAGCAGCTGCACACACACCAACATCAACAACAACAACAGAACCAATACCAACAACTGAGGCTGGACAAACCGCGGCACTTTTCGTATGGTAACATCCACCAGGTCAGCAATCTTCATATGCAATCGCTAAACTCACGATCGTTCGGGGATGATCGTCGCGGGAGCCAGTTTGGGGGCGTGGCCTGCGATGACCTGGTACTGTCGGTGCTCAAATCTCCGCTCAAGGAGACCCAGGCGCTGCTCGGCAGCAGTAACCTCCTCGTGGGAGGTCAACTCTCGGCGACGACCATGTCGGCCAGTCCCAGCGCCGGAAGTAATGGCCTCGGAACGGGTGGGGCTAACACGACGGCCCCGACGCAAACCCCGAGTCCGTGCGGACCCGGCTACCGCGCCCTCCAAGCTTCCGAGGATGACCTGGTGGATGACGTGGAGTCGGCCATCGAAACGACCGAGCTGAACCACCCCGGACGGAGTGGTGGTGGGGGCCACTCGCCCGAAACGTCTTCCTCGCCCGGTCCGCTCAATTTTCTGCGGCGCTTCCGTACGGGGAAGACGGGCCGGTTCGAGCCGCACCACCGGCGAGTTCCGACGCCGTTGCGACGCAAGAACCGAAACCGGTCCCGGTCTCGCTCGAACGCGGACATCCTGGACGGCGTGTCGACCGGCAGGATGGACGTGGATTGTGGGGACGACGACGACGACGACGATGACCTGGTGGGTGCGTCGGGGACCGGAATGGTCACGAACGGACCCAGCGATCCGTCGGATCCGTCGTCCGCGGGGCCGCAGAAGGTCGGCGTGCCCGATCCGTACTATCCCATCGCACTGCCGATCGACCAAGCGTTCAAAGCCAAATACGTTTTCCACCATCGCCGGGGCAAGACGGTGCAGGAGCGGTTCTACGTGTTCCTCGAGCATCCGGTCGGGTGGCTGTGTTTTGTATATCATTTTTCCGTGTAAGTATGACTGTTGTGTATTTCTTGAAATCCAAATGATCAGTACTATCAAATCTGCCTTCAAATTCATCTTGAATCCGAAAACAAACTAGTGTCTTCGATTGCTCGATGGCAACACTGTCAAATGTAACACATAAGAGTAGAACTGGATGCTGTGAATTTATAAAACTATTGGAAATTTTATGAAAATTTCAAGCATATTGCCGACGTAAATCCAAAATGCATTAAATCATCCGTCAAGTTTGCGCCTCCCGGACGCGGACGTAAACTTCATGCAAAAGCATTTGTTTTCTCATAATTAGTGTTTCCCAAAAATAACAAATGACAGCCAAGCCAAAAAAATTTACTGTCATTTTGCAAAGTATGACAAAAAACATAAATTTAGCAATCCTCTGCCATTTCGGTTATGTCTATGACATAACTACTTTACCTTTTTTTGAATATTAAATCATCGTGACTGTGCTGAAAGCCCGATTCCTTTCCTATGATATTCATCAAATACTACAATAATGCTGACATTCTACATATGAAATCAAGAAAAACAAAATAAATGGGCCAAGTTCAGAGTGTTGACGGGAAGTTTACATAAGGCGTCTACCGTATAAGGCTTTCTAGTCAGAAATTTACCAACACATTCAAAGTATGTTTACATGACAGCTGGACGTTTGTTTGCATCAGGTTTGCTATCTCTTTCTAGCAAAAAAAAATTGTCAGGCGACTTCTAGCTGGCTTTTTTGACTGACTGCCCGATATTAGTCTCCAACATACTTCACAGGGCTGTGGCAGCTACAGCTCGATCATTGTTTGCATCAGGACACTGTGACGAGGAGTTCGTCATTTTTGAGTTAAATTATATTTTTTTCACTGGGCCTAGAAAGCCTTATAGTACGTAAAGCTCAAATCGGTAAACTTCCAAAAACAAATTTTTTCTTCTTTTTTTTCAATGTTTCTGGTTGCGCTATAGTTTAGGATGGTGCAAAATCTTGTGCCACAGTTATGATTTTTTACTGATTTTATAGAAAAAAAAATTGTTAATGCCGTTGCAAATACTTTGCAAAGTTTATATCGCCGCTTCCAAAAATGGTCCAAAAACCACATTTTGGCCTTTCAAGGAAAAATAATTTGAGGACCGAAAAAATTAGCCAAACATTTAAAAAAAGTTGCATAACAACTAAAAATGGCGTTTTGACCGTGCCTGGACCAAAGAGCCTATGTCTGAAAATGTTTTCATCGGATTCCTCGGAAAATTGGAAACGTAACATAATCAAAAACTTCAGGTGTTCATTAACAGGAATCCAACATATGATTTTTCCAAAATAAAAACTGGGTTTTCGGCGCACCGCGTGCGGAAACGGAAAAATAACGAAACCGGAAACCCAAACATGTATAGGTCATCGCTGAAATTTTAAAATTATCGCAGTTTTAGTGAAAAAAGTTGTTTTTTTTTCGTTTTCGTGGTTTTCTTGATTTTGCGGGCGGTGCGCCGAAAATCCCAGCTATTATTTTCAAAAAATCGTATGGGGCCATCCATAAACCACGTGGACACTTTAGGGGGTATGGCGATTGTCCACGACCCATACAAAAAGTTTTTTTGTATGGACAATTGTCCACGAGGGGGTACCAGATTCTCAAAAAAGTGTCCACGTGGTTTGTGGACGGTCCCTATCTCAGAATCCTGTTAATGAACACCTTCCATTTTTGAGTATGTTACGTAAAATTGGAATCCGTAAATTTGGAATCCCATAAAAATATGTTGAGACATAGGTTATTTGGTCCAGGCACCGTCAAAATGGCATTTTGAAGTTTTATTCGACCTTTTCAAATGTTGGGTTAGATTTTTCGGTCTTCAAACTATTTTTTCTTGAAAGACCAACTCTTCACCTTTCATTTGCGTCCAAGACAACGTGGCGTGGCTCAAAATTGGACTGGGATCTTGCCGAAATAATCAGTCCCGCATTTTTTGTTTGGCCATTTAGGTGGCATACGCATTGTTAGGGTGGTCCGAAAAGTTGCCATTGTTATCGATTTTCACAAAAACCACTTTTTTCAAAAAATTATTACTCCTCGCCATTTTAACTGTCTTGGGCGCAAATGAAAGATGATAAGTTTGGCTTTCAGCGAAAATAATTTGGAGTTTCAAAAATCTAACCAAATATTTGAAAATGTCGTATGAAAACTTCAAATTCCGTTTTGACGGTTTCTGGATTAAGAGCCTATACCTATCAATATTTGTAACGGATTCCTCGGACAATTTTACATAGCATATAAAAAATGGGTGAGGTTTATTAGCAGAATTCCAAGATATGATTTTTTGAAAATAAAATCTGTGTTTTTCGACGCACAGCGCGCAAAAAAAGGAAAATGGGAAAAAAATCATTTTTATCCACTAAAACCTCAATTACTCGAAAATTTTGGCGATGACCTTTGAGCAGTTCTTCCAGATTTCGGTCATTCGATTTTTTTGTATTTTTTAATCCGGCTGAAACTTTTTTGGTGCCTTCGGTATGCCCAAAGAAGCCATTTTGCATCATTAGTTTGTCCATATCATTTTCCATACAAATTTGGCAGCTCCTCATACAAAAATGATGTATGAAAATTCAAAAATCCGTATCCTTTGAAGAAATTTTTTGATCGTTTTAGTGTCTTCGGCAAAGTTGTAGGTATGGATACGGACTACACTGGAAAAAAATGATACACGGTAAAAAATTGGTGATTTTTTTATTTAACTTTTTATCACTAAAACTTGATTTGCAAAAAAACACTATTTTTATTTTTTTTATTTTTTAATATGTTTTAGAAGACATAAAATGCCAACTTTTCAAAAATTTGCAGGTTGTGCAAAAAATCTTGGAGCGAGTTATATTTTTTTGAATCAATACTGATTTTTTCAACAAATCGAAAAATTGGTCGCAAAAATTTTTCGACTTCATTTTTCGATGTAAAATCAAATTTGCAATCAAAAAGTACTTTAGTGAAATTTTGATAAAGTGCACCGTTTTCAAGTTAAATCCATTTTTAGGTGACTTTTTTGAAAAAAGTCACAGTTATTCATTTTTTTAAATTAGTGCACATGTTTGCCCACTCTTGAAAAAAATATTTTTGAAAAGCTGAGAAAATTCTCTATATTTTGATTTATTGAACTTTGGTGATACGACCCTTAATTGCTGAGATATTGCCATGCAAAGGTTAAAAAAACAGGAAAATTGATGTTTTCTAAGTATCACCCAAACAACACACCATTTTCTAATGTCGATATCTCAGCAACGATTTACAATGTTGAATTATGAAATTAATATTCGTGAAATTTTCCGGGGGCGTAATATTGAATGTTTCACCCTATTAAAATGTTAGTCTTGGTTTAAAAATTTTGAAAATATTTTTTCGAAAAGATCGGAAAATTTCACGAATATTTCATATTTCAACATTGTAAATCGGACCGGCCAAGGCCTTCGGCTGTATTTTCAAATTTATTTATTTTTCAAGAAAAAACTAAACATTAAACAATGATAGGAAATAAGCCAAAAACTATCAAAACCATTTTTTATCTCATAGAATTACAGAAACAAAAATAAACTAACATGATAAATGCAAATTAAAATACTTTAAAACGAAACGAAAAAAACATGCTTTATAGCAAAATAATAAAAGTTTAAAGTAAAAAATAAAGTTGCTGAAAAAAAATCCTAAAAAACACGGAAAATTAAAATTTTAGAAAAAATAATTTGAGCATTCAAAGTTTAAATCTATAAAGTCCATAATTCAATGAAGAAAGTCAAAAATTAAAAATTGAGATAAATTTTCTTAACTCTTTTATTTATTTTTGCAGAGGTGTTTTGAATTAATGAAGATTTAGGCCGTTGTGTTTTTCGAAGTTTATCAAGTAAAGTTTATGTTTCATCCAAATGTTGAATCCTAGGCTTGTAAATTCAGTTTTCTTTTTAGTTTTTGCTCCCCCCTTAACTTTGTTCAGAGCCAGAGCAAATATTAGCAACGGCTTTATTGAAATGCAAAAAAACTGCGCAAAAAATCATATTTAGCATGTCTGGAATCGATAAAAAATATTTTCAATTTTTGAAGAATTTCAATTGTACCAGCCTAAAAAGTATAAAGTAAGCATATTTTTTATTTCTCCTTAAAATTAAAACACTCGACGATTCAATCAGCATTTTCTTACCACTCAATAAAACTTTAATATTCTTCCTCACCAGCCGAAAGAGGGCACACTTTTAATCGTGGTGGTGGTAGCTTCTGCGGTTTTTCGCACCACCACAGCTGTTGCTTCTGCGCTGGGTTTAAACTGATTGGAAAATTCGCGGCAAGCAACCACAGCCAACCAGTAGTGTGAGTGCGCGGCAAAACTTTTAATCAAACCCCGGGTCTTAACTCGAGAATTACCCCGGGACCGATTTTCAAGTTAAACAATCAAAGAGGGAGGAAGAAACTTTCCTTCTGGTTCAGCTCCATTTAAAAGTGGGTGGTGGTGAATATTTTTCTAATTGAAAAAGGCTACTTTTGGGGGCAAAATCCCATCGCTTCAAGACTTGCGCGTGGGAAACTGGCGTGTAAATTATTTATCAACTTTGGGTGCCTCAAGGATGGAGGGTGCCCTCGGGAGAGGGAGAAGCGGAAACTAAGGGACGAAGAGGGACAGAGTTTCAAGAGATGGTTGTTTTTACAACAAAGCATCGTTGTGACCGCGAGGTGGGAAGCTCGAGGGAATTGAAAAGCAACAAGTTTTCCCGGGAAAATGAGAGAAAAGAGGAAATGTTTATATTTGTTTTGTCTGTTTGGAAAAATGAAAATGTAAAGTTGAGAACTTGGAATTGTTTGAAAACAAGGGATAATTTTATTTAAATTTTGAAGGTTGTTGCACTGAAATTAAAGAAGCCATTTTGTCAGCTGTCCTTACAAAAATGATTTAAAGAAACGTATTGTAAAATCTGTAGCTCAAAAACGGATTTTATGATTTGGAGTCTGGCGCCATCCACAAATCGTCGTAATTTTGGTATCTTGGGCCAAATTCAGTTAAGTTTAGTTAAATTTAGCTAAATTTAGATAAATTTAGTTAAGTTTTGTTAAATTTAGTTAAATTTTGTTAATAAACAAAATTCGATTTCAATTCTGAGATATTCATCAAAAACTGAAAAAAAATCCGTGCATTTTTGTCATTCTACATTTGAAATAAGTAACGATCTGATCGAGCTATCTTGAAACATCCTGCAATATGCTGCATTTGCGATTTGAAATGAGTTGGGCAACATTGTCATTTCATTAGTTTTGACCAAAATTTGGAATATACCCAGAATCCAGGGCTGTCTCATTGTTCCTCACTTCTTTTAGCCCATGGGTAACAATGATACATTTTGATTTTTCATAATTAAACTTTTCAAAATCTATGTAAATCTTTCGAAAAATGAATTGAACGTGGTTTTTTGGCATATTCTTTTATTTTTAACTCAAATTTGCGATAAATCTAAAGTTATTTGGTATAAATATATGGATTTTACAAAATTTAAATATTTTAAATAAAACTTTTGTAAGTTAAAGTTTCAAGTTGGCAAAATTGCTTTGATATGTTCAAGGCAAGTCACCTGCAATAGTAAATACAAAAACTTTATGTTTGCAAGAAAATTATTGATTTTCATAGAGTGTCTTATTGCAAAAAGATAAAAAGTAATTAATTTATTTAAAATGCATAAATAACCGTTTGAAAATAAATTCAGCACCGTTTTCGAAACGATTTGGCAAGTTTAGTTAATGAAATTTTAATTCAGGTTTTTTTTATTACCTCTTGTTGTTTGAAGCTATTTTGGAGGGACCAGCAATGTAACACTCTGAATCAAACATTTCAACAAAAAAAATATCACTGTTTTTTATAAATACTGCATTTATGAATCTGAGTGTAACTTCTTTAAGTTATTATGTTGGTCTTTTTGTAATTTTTAACTACTTCATATTAAATAAACACAAAAGGTTATAGGACCATTAAAAAATTCCGAAATTTGATTTCTTTCCAGATTTCTAGTCTTAATAAAACCAATGAGTACCGGATTTGACTGGTACCAATGAAAGTTCACTCGTTAAAAATACGCAGTTGAATAAAAAACGAAAACTGATTAAATGGCGGTATTCCGTTTATCATATCACATCAAGAACTATTACCAATGATTTGCATATAAATTTGAAAATAATAAATTTCAAATTTATATGCAAATCATTGGTAATAGTTCTTGATGTGATATGATAAACGGAATACCGCCATTTAATCAGTTTTCGTTTTTTATTCAACTGCGTATTTTTAACGAGTGAACTTTCATTGGTACCAGTCAAATCCGGTACTCATTGGTTTTATTAAGACTTTCTAGTCTGGAAAGGTTTTATTAAGACTTTCATCTGGAAAGAAATCAAATTCCGGAATTTTTTTAATGGTCCTATAACCTTTTGTGTTTTTATATGTTTATTGGACCTTTAAAAAAAACTCTAGAGTTATACAAATAATCAAAAAAAATGTTTTACTAAGACAGATAAAATTGTACCATTTCAGAAATCTGTTTGAATCTTCAGTATAATTTTCAAAAATTATAAGAAATATAGTATTTAAAACTTTTTTGCATTGCATAACTATTTACAACACACTGATAATGATTACAAATGTGTTTCAAATTTTACTTTAAAATTTTTATAAAAATAATAACTTTGTGAAATTCACATTGTGAATCCTCCTAATGGTATTTTAAAGAAATCTGAATTTTAAATACTGTTGTTTGAAAAAAAAATTATTTATAACATGTGTATCAGTAACTTTATCACTTCGAAGATTTCAGTTTTGCAATTGTTAAAGCAGACTTAAAAGTGGCAACTTTTGAGCTATAATGCATGAAAGTTTTAATAAATGTTTTAACTCGGTCAAGCTATGATGGGATGTTAAAGATGTGATTTTTGGAAAAGTTTTTAAAATATACTAGAAATACATTTTTGATAAAACTTAACCCCGAAAACCACGTTCAAAAAGTAATTTTATTATTCGTAGAAGGCATAAATTTCACAACAACTTTCTGATTTTTATTAAAGTTAACCAACATTTTTTTAAACACCTGATCATGAACTACGCTTATTTTCAACCAAGCCAACAGTTGCTCCTTAACTTTTGTAACAAGTCTTCTTAAAACAGCTCCAATATTTCACTATTTTTCGGAAAATCCATTTTTTTGCCTTCCTCACTGAGGTAAGGCTATAATCCTGCTCTAAAAATGAACTTTGTATAAAAACGTCGTAGACCCACCTTCATGTATACATATCGACTCAGAATCGAAAACTGAACAAATGTCTGTGTGTATGTGTGTGTGTATGTGTGTGTGTATGTGTGTGTGTATGTATGTATGTGACCTACAAACTAGCTCATGTTTCTCGGCACTGGCTGAACCGATTTGACCCGAACTTGTTGCATTCGACTTGGTTTAGGGTCCCATAGATCGAGTTTTATACAGATTGAAGTTTCGATAAGTAGTTCAAAAGTTATGTATAAAAATGTGTTTTCACATATATCCGGATCTCACTTAAATGTATGTAAACTATGTCCGGGTCCAACATCCGACCCATCGTTGGTTAGGTTATAAAAAGATCTTTCCAACGAGCCTAAAACATTGAAGATCTGGCAACCCTGTCTCGAGTTATGACCACTTAAGTGATATTTATGTACTTTTTGAAGCCGGATCTCACTTAAATGTAAGTAAACTATGTCCGGATCAATCATCCTACCCATCGTTGATTAGGCAATTGAAAGGCCTTTCCAAAGAGTCCAAAACATTGAAGATCTGGCAACCCTGTCTCGAGTTATGGCCACTTAAGTGAAATTGATGTACTTTTTGGATGCCGGATCTCACTTAAAAGTATGTAAACTATGTCCGGATCCACCATCCGACCCATCGTTGGTTAGGTTATCAAAAGACCTTTCCAAAGAATCCAAAACATTGAAGATCTGGCAACCCTGTCTCGAGTTATGACCACTTAAGTGATATTGATGTACTTTTTGGATGCCGGATCTCACTTAAAAGTATGTAAACTATGTCCGGGTCCACCATCCGACCCATCGTTGGTTAGGTTATCAAAAGACCTTTCCAACGAGCCTATAACATTGAAGATCTGGCAACCCTGTCTCGAGTTATGACCACTTAAGTGATATTGATGTACTTTTTGGATGCCGGATCTCACTTAAAAGTATGTAAACTATGTCCGGGTCCACCATCCGACCCATCGTTGGTTAGGTTATCAAAAGACCTTTCCAACGAGCCTATAACATTGAAGATCTGGCAACCCTGTCTCGAGTTATGACCACTTAAGTGATATTGATGTACTTTTTGGATGCCGGATCTCACTTAAAAGTATGTAAACTATGTCCGGATCAACCATCCGACCCATCGTTGGTTAGGCAACTGAAAGGCCTTTCCAAAGAGTCCAAAACATTGAAGATCTGGCAACCCTGTCTCGAGTTATGACCACTTAAGTGATATTTATGTACTTTTTTGAAGCCGGATCTCACTTAAATGTATGTAAACTATGTCCGGATCCACCATCCAACCCATCGTTGGTTAGGTTATCAAAAGACCTTTCCAATGAGCCTAAAACATTGAAGATCTGGCAACCCTGTCTCGAGTAATAACCACTTAAGTGATATTTATGTACTTTTTGAAGCCGGATCTCACTTAAATGTAAGTAAACTTTGTCCGGATCCATCATCCCACCCATCGTTGGTTAGGCAACTGAAAGGCCTTTCCAAAGAGTCCAAAACATTGAAGATCTGGCAACCCTGTCTCGAGTTATGACCACTTAAGTGATATTGATGTACTTTTTGGATGCCGGATCTCACTTAAAAGTATGTAAACTATGTCCGGATCAACCATCCGACCCATCGTTGGTTAGGCATCTGAAAGGCCTTTCCAAAGAGTCCAAAACATTGAAGATCTGGCAACCCTTTCTCGATTTATGGCCACTTAAGTGATTTTGATGTACTTTTTGGAAGCCGGATCTCACTTAAATGTATGTAGACTATGTCCGGATCCACCATCCGACCCATCGTTGGTTAGGTTATAAAAAGACCTTTCCAACGAGTCCAAAACATTGATGATCTGGCAACCCTTTCTCGAGGTATGGCCACTTAAGTGATATTTAAGTACTTTTTTATTCCGGATCTAAAAAAATAGATTAAATTTTTGTACAATTATATCATATCAGCCATTGTTGGCAATAAGTGAGGAAGGCTCCAACCACATAGGTGGATTAAGTTAGTTTTTTATTTAGACCTATGTGCATTTTGGATCCCATCTTTTGTTGCTAAGATACCTGAACTTTTTTTTAATTTCCTTTTAAGCTATAAGATTCCTGATGTTTCTATGAATGTTTCAAATAAATCTCTAGACACCTCTGACCTTCCAGAGAATTAAAATTAGAAAAAAAAAATTCTAAAAGATTTCTAATTTGTATCCGGTTAGTTGTTTCAATCGAATACATCTTGAAAATTATTTATCCGATTTGCACATTCCGAAAATGAAACCTGCATGTTTTTTTCACATTTTTGAAAACAATATTTTCTTGAACAAAATGACATAGATCAGGGGTGCTCAAAGTTTTTGAAGGCCGGGCCAAATTTGAAGCTCAAATGAGCTTGCGGGCCAAATTTACATAAAAGTCCATTTAAAAAAAAATAGGTTGAAGTTGTCTGAAATTTCCCTTATTTTTAAAACACTTTCATTAATAAAAAAAAAAAAAAAAAGACAATATAAAAGACAGAATGTCACTTTTTTATCAGAAATGTTGATTTTATTCTCGACGAAAAAAAAACACTTAGGCAAATAACACGTATTCATCGAAAACAAACCAAAATTCAACCATCCGACCATGATCAAAATGATTCTGAATGCAGAGGAATGCATTTTTAATGGATTTCAGTAGCAAGTTGCACGTAAATTTCCTTAATATTTTGAAGTTTTTGAAAAAAAAATTTTTTGCTCCTAGTTTTTCGATCCAATTATTAAAAGCTTTGTAAAATATTTTCATCAGCCTTGTTCGTCCGATTTCAACATTTTGTCTGCCTGAATCAAATGGTAATCAATTAGATTAGTTATCCACCTGTCATGAGTTTGAATCCCGAGGGAAGGTTTCTAAGTGCAAAGTAAATTTGATGGTCATTTCATGAAAAGGGTCATTATGACTTCTCATTAACTTTTAAACTTCCTAGCTCGAGAAAAAGGGGGAATTTCCATACAAATTCCCCCTTTTTCTCGAGCTTGGGAGTTTAGGTGTTAATAATGAAATAAATATTTATTATGCAATTTGCACAGATTTCTACCAAAGTCTAATTTGAACCTGTTATAAATATTTCTAAAAATGTTTGATGAAAGTTTGGACAATATTAACTAGTTTACTCAAATTGAAACGTGTGAAATTGTTTTAATTATTATGATTATTGGACAAAATATTTGTGTCGTAAAATGGGGATTAAAATATCAATCTTATTTTTATAAACAAAAAAAGGTCAGCATAAAAATGTAATAATTCTAATTTTGAAAAAGTATAAAATTGCTTTTCAAGTGTCAAACGGGCCATTTTACACGATCATTCAAAATAAGTCCGCGGGCCACAAAAAATCACATCGCGGGCCATACTTTGGTCACCCCTGACATAGATCTTTAGTATTTTTTTATTTAGAAGGATGAGAATTGATAATCATTATTAAAATGTCTTAAAGGTAATTTTCTATTAAAACTCAATTATAAATCCATTCTTTTTTTTCGAAGACATATTTTGTGCGTTTTTTTTCAAAACAAAGTCTGAAAAAATATCCATCATACACTATACATAGTTCAAAAGAAAGTACTTTTGGTCAATTACCATTTTTTTATAGAAAAATATTGTAAATTTTGTTTTAGTTGGATAAGAATTTATTAAAAAATGAATTAAGAATTAAGATATTACATTTTTATTTACAAATTATTGATTTAAAATGCCTCATTTTCACATATGGAACCGAATGACAAAGTTATCTTAACATAAATAATTTTTTATCAAAATACAGTTCAGACTCGGTTATCCGTAGCCAGGGTAGGTAAACCATCACCATCGCACTATCATTGATGCATATTTCGGTGCGTTTCTCGTCTCTTAAAACTTCTCTTCTCTTTCGCAGCCGAGTGATGGTCGGCTTGCTATCGCGAATATCGGAAGCCCATCACATCGACGAGAAATACCCTATCGCTGGCTCGGATGGAACTATCGTTCCAACCGGAGAGACACGCACACGAAATTGCTGTATACATTCACTGGAGCTCACGCACACAAATGAACTCATTTCTACAGGGCTTACGGGCGAGAGAATTTCACGATTGCTCTTTCTCTTGCTTTTTGAGCGAGGGGACTGGCTGTGTGAGAGATTTTTTTCCGTCTTACGCATCGGTATGTTCGTTGCTCGCTATTTCATCGGCGTCGTTTTCGCTTCGCTCTCTTGATGCAGTTTTGGGAGAACGCCGAAAATTTGATGATTTGAGCGAGGGACGATATCTAAAAGCCCTCGGCCATCGGCGAGGAAATGAGAAAATACCAACCCTGTCCGTAGCCTCGATTATCCGATGGTGTATGTGGAACTTTGCATAATCGAATCATGACCTAACATTTTTTTCGTATTATCCTTTTTTGCCTTCCTCACTGAGGTAAGGCTATAATCCTGCTCTAAAAATTAACTTTTCACAGAAAGCTCGTAGACCCACCTTCATGTATATCTATCGACTCAGAATCGAATACTGAACAAATGTCTGTGTGTGTATGTGTCAAAAATTCTCACTGAGTTTTCTCAGCACTGGCTGAACCGATTTATATCGAACCAGTCACATTCGAATTGGCTTAAGGTCCCATACGTACGTACCTATTAATTTTTATAAAGTTTTGTTATGTAGTTCACAGTTATGTATAAAAATGTGTTTTTGTATATATCCGGATGTTGGATAAGTGATCGGAAATCGATTCTTATATCGTCATTTTATACATCGTTGGTTAGGTAGTTGCAGGGCCTTTCCAACGAGTCCAAAACATCAAAGATTTGGCAACCCTGTCACAGGTTATGACCACTTAAGTGATATTTGTGAACTTTTTTTTTTGGTGGATTTTAAGAAAAACTAGATGAAGTTTGTGTCTAAACCCGTCGAATCACCAATAGTTGGTAAATGGTGAGGAAGACACCAACCAGTTAGGTGGATTAAGTTAGTTTTTAATTATGACATCAAATTCGAGTTCTGTGACTCCATTTTAGTCAGATTTGAATAGCTTATTAACTTAAAAAATGGATTTTTTCAATATAAAAAAATAAAATCACTTTAGCGTAGTTTAGGAGTCCTACTTAAGCTCGACACTCAAAAATAAAACAAAAAATCCCAACAAAAAAAAACAGTTCACATAAAGCATCCTGAAATGTCTCCCAAATTCATTCTACTTTGCTACGATAAACAACTTTTTTTATTTCATTGTAGCCGAAACACTACAGTGGAAACGGTAGCTTTTCCTGAAAATTTAGTTTCACACGAATTTCGTTCATCCATGTTTCCTCGTGTGATCCCGCCACATTTCAATCGCAGAATTTCCACCCAGTTTCGGTCGTCGGATTCGCAGTAAATTTATGTTTTATTGATTTTCTTCAAAGACTCCGATGTGTGGCAACTCTCGCGTCCCAGTACATTTTGAGTTCTGAGCTTTGTCGGTGTGGACTTCTTGCTCGTTATCGAAAATGGAGCATCGAACATTTCCGACTGGACAGGAAATATTTACGACTTTCGGTCTGACAGGCCGATCTAACTGGCCTAGAGGTGACTTTTTAAAGAATTTATTCGTTTTTTATGAGTTTTGAATTGTTGTCATTGCTATGGGACCTTATTTTGTTTTTTTTTTTTTTGCTATAGTTTAGAATTAAACAAAATAATAATATTCGATTTCAGCCCAAAATTACGAGTCTGGTCCGTATTTATAGTGATAGATCTGCATGTTTCTTTTTATAACAAATCCGTATTTGAAAAATTATCTTAGCTCGGATTCCCAACTGGGTCGTGTTTCAATTAGATAGTATCTCTCTGCCTCACAAGTTTCAAACTTTTTTCATCCACCGAAAAATTTCGCACAAATCCAAAAGTCCATTAGGCTAATCCAACATTAATGTTCATTCATCCGCGAGCGCGCTTCCCTCCAGCCAGCTTATCTGGAATCACTCCGACAGCAGCAGCACCGGAAGTGAGTGCGATAGAAGGAGAAACGGAAAGGAAAAAGTGCGCTTCCGGTGCAGTGAAATTGGCGGGAAAGGAATACCAAAAAAAAACGCCAACGCTCAGATGATTAATGATTCATGGGAAATTTCTGGCGATCGATTCGTTGAAAATTCGTTGCGACTTGACTTTCCAGTTTGGGCTTTCATTTCACATTTTCTGTGTTTTTTTTTTTTTTTTGCTCAATCGATGAAGCTTCGGAAGCCAATGTGCTACCCTTGACGATGCATTTGTTGTATACGATATTCCTTGTGAATTCATTACTAATGAATGCTGACTGAGTTTGGCTTTTAGTTTTCATCGGGGGACAATCTCTCTTCTGAGTTTCGTTTCAAGAGCTTGATTAAATTTTGAATATTTTTCAAAGCTTCATAAACTCAAACGAAACGTTTCAAAAATTGTTGCGATTTGTAAAGAAAGCTTTCCTTACATTCATTTCACGGAATCAGTAAGTGAAAGTTGAATAGCCTTACGTTTGTTGTGTCACTCGAATTAAAAAGCAAATCTCCCTTTTCACATTCCATTCAATCTACCCTACAAGTACTCCGGCTATTCAAGCTCAACACAAGACCGCCCCCCTCAGTAACCATTAGTGCCAATTTGTCTCACATCAATGTTTGCCAAGTAGAACTGCCACCGGCGAAGAGCATACACGAAATCATTAAAATTAAAGTCGCTTGTTAAAAGCCGAGCGAGCGCCCGAAAAACGGCTACTTTGTCCTTTTCATTCAAAGCTTCGCCGCGTTGACACGTCGTCGTCAGGTCCTGCGGCCGCCTGGCTCTGATCCTGGGACATCAACAAAAGCTTTCGCTTTCGCTGCTCCTTCTCCCCTAAGGTGGGACGCACCTACAACAACAACAACAACAGCAGACACAGGGAACCACCCTGGGGCGTAGAATAGAATTTAATCAGACGACATGAATATCTCATATCCTGTAAGGCAGCGACATACTCATACACACGAGCACACGCAGAGTCACTGATACTGGCACTCTTCGGCCGCGGTCGTTGCTGGATGCTGCTGGTTTGGGTTGGATTCATCTCCAAGCCAGTCAAAGATTGGTGTGAGCAACAGACAGGCCTCCACGTGGTGGGAGCGTTAGGTTGGTCCAGGAGTTTCTTCTTACATGTAAATTTGGGTGGAACTCTGAGCAGCTCGAACTTTGAAAAAAAATCGACTTTCACTCGACAGTCATAACTTTAACAATTAAGAGAAATAACTACCGGCTTCTTTGGAAATTTGGTTATATTTGTTACACTTAAGTAAAAGATCGAATTAAAAAAAGGTGCAGGTGGTTATGTTACACATGACCAGTATGACAAAGAACTTTGCAAGATGATTGTTAAAATTTTCGATTAGAATGTCCGGTCCAAATTCCCCCCTTATAATAACCGTCCTATCGAACTAAGCTGAAAGCTGAAATAGAAATCGAAGTGAAATCAATTTACTTTCCTTCACCATTCGAAAGTTACCATGATGCGGGAATGTTTTTGCAAGGCTGTTGCAAGCAATCGGCGGCAGTAAAGGAAATTTGAACAGCAGACATTAAAAACTGCCCTTTACAGGGCTCTTAATGATTACGAGATAGTTATTCTAAATTTCCAGAAACAGATTTTCACAGTGGCACAAAAAATGTGCATTGCAGAAGTCTATTTATTACTTCCTGCCTAATAAGCAATATATTTTAACTGCTTAAGCATTAGCATATTTTAACTGCTTAATTTCAGATAATGGCCAAATGCAACTTTTTATGTCCAGTATCAAAAATCATTAAGTTTGATACCCATATTGCCCCAACTCTTACGGTCCGGCAAATGTCCCCTCATCGGAACATCCCCGGGGCCTCCGGCCAATTCGGATTGTGGCCACTACTGTCAAAATGTCAAATTTCATGTCCGGTATCAAAAACCATTAGGTTTAATACCCATATTGCCCCAACTCTTACGGTCCAGCAAATGTCCCCCCATCGGAACATCCGCGGGGCCTCCGGCCACTCCGGATTGTGGCCACTACTGCCGATATGTCAAATTTCATGTCCAGTATCAAAATCCTTAAAGTTTGATACCCATATTCCCCCAACTCTTACGGTTCGGCAAATTTCCCCCCATCGGAACATCCGCGGGGTCTCCGGCCACTCCGGATTGTGGCCACTACTGCCAAAATGTCAAATTTAATGTCCGGTATCAAAAACCATAAAGTTTGATACCCATATTGCCCCAACTCTTACGGTCCAGAAAATGTCCCCCCATCGGAACATCTGCGGGGCCTCCGGACACTCCGGATTGTGGCCACTACTGCCGAAATGTAAAATTTCATGCCCAGTATCAAAAACCATAAAGTTTGATACCCATATTGCCCCAACTCTTACGGTCCGGCAAATGTCCCCCCATCGGAACATCCCCGGGGCCTCCGGACACTCCAGG